>NW_005434571.1:15887-69254 GCF_000315625.1 Guillardia theta CCMP2712
TGAAATCCGGTTCGGAGGGCGACCGCAAACGATGATCTGTTTGGATTCTCAATTCACGACATTGTTACAATCAAGGGGTTCAAGATACCTCCACCGTCTCGACGACTGCTGCAGAAATAGCCTTGTCTGTTCTAAGTCAAAAACCAACCCCATCCTCCTCCTCTTCCTCCTCCTTCTCCTCCCTCCTCCCTCCTCCCTCCTGCCCTCTCGTCTATCCCTCAATCTCCTCCCTCCCTGCCTTCCTCCTCTTCTTCCCTCCTCTCACCGTCTTCGAACACGCATATCCTCCTCGAGTCGCCCAGAAGGAAGGTCTCCTTGGTGTTGCTGGGGTTCACGAGAGAGTATCCTCCTCGCAGGGTCTGGCGCAGAGCAAGGCCGGGGACACGAGGAGCTTGCAAGACTGTTGCGCACTGCGCACAGCTTGCCAGGAGGAGGAGGGGGGTAGCACGAAGCATCGCACGCATGGTTAAGTTTTGAAAGGCCTGGTATTAGGTCATTCACGCAGCCATGGGAGGAGACAACAAACAGAAGATGACAGGAATGTGTTTGCTGCGCTAGTGCATAACGCTCCCATGACTCTGTATGTAATCATAATTCTTGCAACTTGGCTAGAGTTTCAAAGATTCTCCTCATCTATCCTGATGATGCCTCGCACCTCAATGCCAATCTCTCTCCTCATCCGATCCAAAGATTGGTTGAACCTACATCTCTTGACCTTGCTTCAATCCTTTCACCTATTTCATCTTGCAAAAACAAGAAATTAAAGTTCAATCTATCTACACACTATCAGCATCGTTCTTCTCCCGTACCTTCCATCTCTGCTCTGCTCTGCTTTGCTCTCCCCTCCCCTCCCCTCCCCTCTCCTCTCCTCTCCTCTCCTCTCCTCTCCTCTCCTCTCCTCTCCTCCTTTCGTTGTGTCCTCCCCACAATCGTCAAGAGCATTCTTCTTATGTCCACCCACCCCACCTCCACATGTCCTGTAAAATCCACCCTACCCCTCAATATATAATTTTTGAATACTTCCGTGGAGGAGTTGTACCCCCTACTTGCATTGCTTCACCGCAATAATAATGACTATAGCTGTTTTATCTAATTGATCCATTGGGAAAATTCAAGGGTGATGGTACTAGGCTCAACTATTAATTTCTGGTACCCCCTTAATTTAAAATGTCTGTACCCCCACCCCTCTAGTTTATCCCAACACTCCTGCTGTCTCCTACGCCGGTTGTGGGAATGGGAACCACCCTACCCCTAGAACACCAATTTGTCAGGTCTAATGGACCCCCCATAAATCACTGTCACCCCCATTTTGTATAAACAAGTACCCACCCAGTTGAATCCGACCCCTACCCCCACAAGTTGACCCATCTTGCGACCCACCATTGACACCCCCAGGATCCAGGAATGTCGGCGGCGGACGACGCTGTATGAGGAGGAGGAGGGTACGATGACAGAGATTGAGGGAAGGAGAGGGAGAGATCAGGGAGAGCCGGGAGCAAGGTATCGGGTGCAATCTGCATATCTTCTAGGAAGTACTCGCAATGGAATGTGATGTAAGACGATCGAAATCAAAGGAGGAAGAAGATTTCACGAGCATCGTAGCAGCTCGAGCGGAGCCATAGGATGCATGCATTATGAGGGCTTCAGGGATTTACCAAATCATTGTCTGCACATGACTGACAAGGTTTGTCTCACTGAACTGAAGAGTTCATTCTTGCATGTCACATATTTCTCACACCGACAGTCTTGCTCGCTTTGTTCCAATCTCAACATATCTGGTGTCATATCCTCCAATCCACAACATCTCACCCTTTCGTTGTGTGCTTTGTGCTCAAATCTCACTTGCTACTGCAAGCGTCAGAAATTTTTAGTGTAGTTCCCAGAGACAAACAATAAGAAATTCATTTCAAGTGTAAGACCAGCCAACATCAAGCCCTTCAGTAGTTCTTACTCTCCCTTAATGTTGAAGACAGCCTGATAAAACACAACTCAAAACGCAAGAAGCTTCCATGGCCTGATATCCTATCCCTTCTTCCCTCCCCTCTCTTCCCTTTTTTCCCCAACCCCCACAACATTTCCTCCCCCCTCCTCTCCTTGCAGATCCCCATCCCTTTTCCCTTCCAGATTCTTACCTGGTCGCCGAGCTCCTGTCCTTGGAGGCCATTCTCGGCTACATCCTTGAAGAACTCTCTGCAGCTAACATCACCCCCTCTCTCAATGCAACGTTGCCTTCACCTGAGGGTGGTGGTGCCGTAGGATGGGCCAACCATGTCCTCCGTGGCGTAGTAGCGGCCGATGCGAGCGAATTCAGCCTTGTCCTTGAAGCTGCAAGGATGCAGAGTAAGGATATGAGATGAGATGAGATGAGATGAGATGAGATGAGATGAGATGAGATGAGATGAGATGAGATGAAAAGAGTGGACGAGAGAAGCGAAGAGGAGACATGGGAGGAAGGGAGATGGGAAGGAGGAGAGACAAAGAGAGGATGAAGAGAAATCGAGAGGAGGCAAGGAGCAAAGTAACAGGAGAAGGGGGTAGGTATGGAGGACGAGAAAGAAACCAACAAGAAAAGAAACAACGAACAATTGCATCGAAAGGGAACAGACAGAAGCACATGGAACAGAAGGTGTCGCAAGCCGAAGGAGGAGGATAAAGTCGTTCAAACCTCGGGAACAAGAAGGCAATGCCGTCAAGCAGGCCGATGATGGCGTCGAACACCGCAACAGGCACTCTGATATACTTGGGCTCAAGACCGAAGAGTTCGAACAGGATCTTTGACTGCTCCAGGGGGGTGAGAGGCTTTCCAGGGCCTCCAACGGGGAGCACTTTGTTCCATCGGGACTTGTCAGTGATGCAGTCCGCCATGACGATGGCAAGGTCAGGCTCGCTAATGGCGTTGGCCTTGCAAACTTCTCCGTCCCCGAACATGACGTAGGGGCTGCCGTTCTTGACCAAGTTCACTTGCCCGGCAAGACTCTTGAAGAAGGCGGTGGGTCGGACGATAGAGTAGGACACGTCCTGTTGCTCCATGATATCTCCCTCCAGCTTCAGCTTCGCCCGCTGGAACTCCAACAGAGGCTTCTGCACACAGATGGCAGACAGGAGGACGTAGTGCGACCCTCCCTGCTCCCGGAGCACGTCGAGGCAGTTCTTGCTCGCCTGGTAGTCGATGTCCCACGAGTCCTGCAGCCCTCCTGTCCTGCTCGCAAGGCAGGAGACGACAACGTCGACTTTGTCCTTGAACGCAACGCTTCTCAAAGACTCCAAGTCGGTCACGTCTCCGAAACGGACATCAGCGCCCTTGAAGTCCTTGACCACGTCGTCCATAGACTTCTTCCCTCCCACCCCGGATTTCTCGCGGGAGAAGGCGACTACCTTGTAACCCCTTGAGATCAGCTCCTTGGTCACGTATCTCCCGATGTACCCAGTGCACCCAGCCACGAGCACCCGCACATCTTCCGGCTTGGCTGTGGACAAGTCCACCTTCATCGATAGGTCCCTTGAGGACTGGGAAAATCTCACAGCCGAGGTGCGAGGAGATCTGGCCGAGTATGCCGGCTGGAAGGAGCGGGAGAAGGACTTTGAGACACTAGGAGACGTTGGGGATCGGAGAAGAGGGGAGGAGAGTTGAAAGCCATGCACAAGAGCCACAGCGGCGGTCAGCACGACCAATCTCAAGGTGGACATGGTTCCTCGATTGCTGCGTTAACCGCAAGACCTCCTGTAAGGAAACAACGTCAGCAAAGAGCAACAGAAGAAGATTTCAAAAAAAAAAACTCAATGAACGACTACCAGCAGCAAGAAATTCAAGCGAGCTGCGAGCGCATTTCAAGGCAGCACAAAAGTGTTGGATAGGTCAATATGATGTTGATTTCTTCACATCACAGCAAGATTGTGCTCAAGAAGGTAAGGAAATCAGAGGAAGGTTAAAAAGACCGTGTGACGCTGCTACGACCCACCGCCCTCATATAAAGGAACACGAAGGGATCTTTCATCGTTCACAAGGATCGTTCAGAAAATCTTCGGATCACCCAACAAGAAGCAACCACACATTCATCGAGAGAACACGAGAAGAAGTCTACAGCTCAACGTGCATGTGCGGGCATGGCAGCCAGCGCGATACACGCTGCGAAACCATGGCGAGGCCGCTATACATGTAACAACCCCGCGTCGGAGGGCTCTGCTTTTCCTGGTAGTTTATGTGCTGCTGTCTTTCCGACTCCGGCGAGGCGAGCTTGACCTAACTTACTCGGCAAGTCAAGTTGGGCCCGGCCGTCCGAGGCGCGGCGCGGCAGGCGAGTCGGAGTGACCGTCTCCGAGTCGGTCACGGCTAGTGCAGTGACCGCACGCGGGGAAGGCGGCCGGCGGCCGGGTGGCCGCCCGGCCCGGCGGCGCGGCCGGACCGTCCATACCGTACCGTGCCAGGCAGGTACCGTGGGCCGGCCGGCCCCGTACCGCCGTACCGTACGGTAGTACAGTACGGTACCGTACGGGCGTACTACGGCGTGACGCACGGTACGGTCACCCCGAGTGACTCAGCGGGCGGAGGTGGCCCCAGTGGCCCCCGGCACATGGGCCGGCAGTGAGAGTCACTGAGTCAGCCCGGCCCGCGCGCCGTATGAATTTGAACCGCCGGGCCGGCCGCATTGCCAAGTTCAAGGTTCAACCGTTCAACGGTTGCTGAGTCACGGTGGCGAACTTCCGAAGTTCCGAGTTCCGCCGGATGATTCGGTGACGAGGAGTCACGCCGCCGCCGGGCCGGGCCACCGTGGCACTGCCAGGCTGTGCAACTTGGCAATCCGATCCGACTGATCCGGCGGCGGACGGGCCGCCGGGAACTCAGCGGAACGGACTCCAACCCTGAGTGGACTCAGAGCCGTCGCAGGATCTGAGCCAGGAGCCTGTCCCACACTTAATTGAGAGTCAAGGGTCCGGCCACTGACCCCTGACTGGGGTCGGAGCCCTGTCTGCTTGACTGCCTTCAACTGTCACCGGATGAGCCTTCACTGACATTGCCAGGAATGAGTGAACTCGGAAGAATGATTGCATGATTCTGACTACTGACAGTCTGACCCACAGTGTCATGCGGCGGCTATCCTGAGGCTCTGGCCGCGGGTACTGCAAAGTCAGTCAATGACAGGAGTCTGATGCACATCAAGCTAAGTTCGTCTGCGGTCACCGACGCGGCGGCATGCAGCCGCTCGGGGTACCGCGGGTTGCTGCACCGTTCACTGAACTCGCATCGGAGAGCACTGCATTGAAACTGATCACTTATGCTATGATTGCATATTTGTTCAGAAACTTTCAACAAGCATGTTGGGCTATCGTTTTGTTGTGTTTATTTACAATCTAGTATATGAGAGGATCCAGTATGTACATCGCGAACTCAGAAAAAATGAAAGCCAAAAAGTCGCGTGCAAAGGCTGTCAAAGTTTCCGTTACCGTCTATCGCGCTCTTCAGCGGGCTCCTATGGCTGAACTCAAGAGCATCGAAGCTCCCTTGGCCAACGAAGTTTCCAGCACGGTTGATCGACTTGGAGTAAAGGGAGGGATCACAAAGGTACGTAGTCGACTCCATTGAGCATGTCCGTGATTCACAGGGCAGGGAACCTTCACTGCAGCTGTACATGCCAGACTGGATGTTTTTCTTCCACTCGTTGAAGCTGTCGCAGCTTGAGGTAGGAGAGAATACCTCGATGGGAGCACACATTGGCGAGGAAGGAGCAGAGATCGAAACTGTAATCACCGATGGGCAAGAGCCCCTCCTCCTGCGCATGCATTCCAAGGGGGAGGGGATTCGATGGGAGCTGTGAGAAGAGATCAAGTCTCCCCCTCTTGGTATGATATGAGAAGTAGAATCGTTTGAAAAGCTGAAGCTAGACCTCCTCATTTGGGGAACTCGGGATGATGAAGGTGGGTAGAGAGGTGGAAGAGAGAAGGTTTAGGAGCGGGGGCAGCAGAACAGAAGCAACAGGAATGCACAAGGACTGCCTTGAGAGACGAGAAGAAGTCGGAGGAGCACAGGAACGTGGGGACTGTCGTGGAAAGGTCGAAGGTTGCGATTCCTCGAGCGTCTCCTTGCAGTTATAGGGGACCAATTGACTCCTTTGACCTCTGGTCCGTGGGCCAGGCGTGCTTGTGGCTACCATTTGCTTCCACCACAATTGTGTACTGAGAATTATGCTCAATAAGCATCTTTTGGTACAATTATTGATATTGTCTAATTATTTCATTGAACCACCCATCCCTTCTCGGTTTGAGAGGCTCATGAAGGGAGGGGTCTTTTGATGGGGAAAACGTGGGGTGAAGGGGATATGGGGGTGGTTTACTCCAAAGTCTGCTCCGCTACTTTTAAGATGGAATGTTTTAAAAGAGCTCTAGAACTATATTTGTGGAGCAAAAAGGCATGTAAAACAGTTTTATGTGTCTTTTTTTTTGTCGCTCCAGTCGAAACCGCAGGCGGATTTGAAATGTAGAGTTTTAATATACTAAAAGAATATTATGAGTAAAAATGTGTTTTTTTTGGAATGGCGTCACGGGGCACTCAAAGGTCTGACGAGGGGGGTAGTAGTCCGTGGATATAATATGAAGGAGGGGGTGGGGCGAACAGGAAAGAGATGAACACCACTGGGCAAACCGTACAAACGTACCAGTGAATGATGAAATAGGGGGTGGGTAGTACCAAGGAAGGGTACCAAGGTGAAACGACGAGGTCAGAAAAGGCGGAGACACCCAAAAGGAACCCAAGAGGTTTAAAGGTGGGTGCGAGAATCAGTAGAAATGGGGGGTGGGGTGGTGAGTGGACATGCGTTCAAGAGGTTGGCTCTTTGGGGGGATCGTACAGAAACAAAAACTCATTCTAAATTTTCTCATACAATGTTTTAGTATACTTGTGGTTATATAATAAGAGTTTCCAAGAGACGCTGCCCATGGTCTGGAGTAAACGGAGGAGTCAGAAAGGACAACGTTTCGCGCCACCACCGGGCGTCGCTATTGCCCTGGTACTGAATTTTAACTCAACCTTGAGTAAAATAGGGCCCTTCAAGTGACTGACAGTCTGATAAACATTATTGCCATCGGAGTCTTTTTACTCAACTTTGAAAAATGAGTCCGTCGGATCCGAGGCGCGGTCAAATTGAAACGAAGTTGAAACCCGCGTCGGACCGGCGCGGCTCCCGGACTCGGACGGCGCCGGGGTCCGACTCAGCCTTGACGGCCGCCGGGCCCGCAGCGCCGCCGGGCCCCCGGGGCCGCGGGCCCGGGCTGTCGAGTACGCCGTCACCGGGTCGCCAGACTCAGAGACCGGGTCCGGGAGTCCTGCCCTCCGAGTCACTCACTACGGCCGATGACGGCGTGAAAGTTTGAGTTGCAAGTCCGGTCACGAGTCCCCGGGCCCAGAGCTGACACGGATCCGATGTTCAACCGGGCAAGTTCCGACGCCCGGCCGCCGTTCGGAAGGGCCCGGGGCCCGGGGCGCCGCCTTCACTCAGCCAAATTCCGAGCGGACTCCGGCTCACTGGCCCGTACTGATTTTTAACTTCACTTTGAGTAAAGGCCCGACACACGATCGGACGGTCACGGTGTTTCAGGCCGATGCCCGGCCGGGCCCAGCGGCCCGGCCCGGCCGGGTCGCAGTTCCGTCAGTGAGTGCCGCATTGCCGCCGGGCGCCCGGGCCGGCGGAGTTTGCAATTTTAGCCCCCATGATGACAACCGTTGTAATTTTCAATTACAATGACATGAAAAGAAGTTATTTCAAAAATAACCCACCATATATTCCCCACACCCTCAAATGCGAACCCCTCAAATTGCCTTATATTACACTGCTACTACCCGGTCATTTGGGCCAGTCAAACCTGGCTACCCCTGATACAATGTGGGTACCTACCCTGTAGTTCATGGCTGTTGAGGAGATTGAGAGGAATGCTATAGATACTACCATGTGTGTAATTTCCTATTGATCCAATTAGAAAAGTTTTTTTCTTTATATGCTTCCAAGAAAATTATTCTGGAGGACCCCACCCTCTTGCGAATACAAGAATCGACTGGATGGCCGCTTCTCCTGTATTCCCTGACGTCTGCGTGATCAGCAACTTTAGCTCCTCCTCCCGCGTCTCCTGCTCCTGCTCCTGCTCCTGCTCCTGCTCCTGCTCCTGCTCCTGCTCCTGCTCCTGCTCCTACTCCTTCTCCTTCTCCTTCTCCTGATACACCTCATCTTCTTAACCCTCCTCCTCCTCCTCCTCCTCCTCTTCCCTTCTCCTCTTTTAGCTGATCGATTCACTTCTCACCTTGCCAACGTCTTCTTTTGGAACTCTGGTTTCTCGTTCTCCTATCTTCTTTCTGGTGTTGTATTTCACTCGATTATCTCCTTTCCTTTCTTCCTGGCGTCCGGAATATTATCCTTCAATATTTCTAAAGACTTTTCTTCACCAGTACCTATCGGCTAGAACAAGCAGCTCGTTCCTCTTCCTCAGCATAAGAATCTATCTTCAATTGACCCCTGACATAGAAAACGACAGCAGCACTCAAAAGTAATCCCATCTAGTACGATGGAGCGTGAGCATATCACAGATCTCATCTCAATTACGGAGAGTGGATGGTCTTTTGTGCAGAACGTCAGGAAGAGATGGACAGTGAGGAAACCGCCGTCATTTAGATACATGTGCTGTTCGAACCGATCCTGCGCACGCTACGAGGATCGATGCAGGAGCAATCTGAGACGAGCGGTCAAGAAATGCAAGAACTCGCCTTATAGCCAACTCGGAACTGATGTCATCTACCAACCTGCTCTGTTGGGTCTGATACTTGTAAATAGCATTTGGCTGGGTATAGCTTGTTTCATGTCTTCGTGTACACGGGAGTGATTGAAACCAGTTATCAGTAATCTCTACAATCTATCTACATGATTCTTGTTCTTCTTGCTATTCTTCACCCTCCCTATTTCTCATTCAGCGGTTTGCTGTTCGTCCCGATAGTTATGCTCATCCTCGTCGTCTTGAATCGTCTTGAATATCGTTATACCATTCACTTTCATTCCCATTCAACTTTCATTCACATCCAATTGTTTTTCGCAAGCCGCTCAAGCTTCAGTTCCACCAGACAGATCGATCGAACTCCCTCCGTCACCTGCAGCTGTATGAGACAAGAAGCGGTCTCATCGTTTGTCCATCACCTCAGATACTGCGTGGTCAACCTTGGGAGTGCTGTAGATAACGGCGTCCCCGCTCTCAAGATTGATGTCTGTTGGATCGCTTGTGGGATGGAACTGAATGATGCCCATCAGCTCATTGCAGGCGAGCGAGCAGGCATGCATGAGAGCGGACCTGAAGAACTCCTCCTTCGAAGTCTTTACCGGGCTCCGAAATCATCATGATGGTGTTGAAGTGGCTAGTAGGATCATCACGGTGCCATGGGCAGGAGGTCCCCTTGCGGTAGGTGACGTAGCGGATGTCTTGAGCAAAGTTGACGTTGTCAAGTTCTTCCTGGCACAGCCCGATCAGTCTGCCGAAGCTGTTCTTCTGTGCGATGATGCGGGAGAAGACGCCTGGGAATTGCTTCTTGAAAGGGTCAGGGCACCCGTAGAGCTGGCACACCGTGGGTTCCGATTCACTTGATGGATGATTTGTGTTGCGTGCAGGTTGTGGAAGTTTGCAAACCAAACAGATTGGATTACTTTCAGGAAACAGCCTGCAGTAGAGGGAGGTTTGCAATGAATTCGCTTACCTGTAGTTCTCGTTGTTGTTGAGGTCCTCCCCGTCAAAACTTGTTCTCTTGATCTCGGGAACTGTCCTTTCGACAAACCATTTTTTCAATTGCTGCACCTCATTGGCTGAGAGGAAGTTCTTCACAACTGCGTATGCAAGAGGAACGTGATCTTGGGCGTCCTTGTAGCAGGTGTTTGGCTGAATGATGTCGTTACTGACATACGCAGATCCTGACCGGCTCTCCTTGTCAGCTTCTCCTTTAAAGGTGTAATTCCCCGCTAGCTTGAACGACATCACAAAGTTGCTGCCCTGAAAACATAAAGGTCAGGTCTTTTGTATCTTTTGATCATTATTTGGGGCTGTTTTCAAATGTTTACCCCATTCGAGACGATATCCTATCTAGCGACAAGAATATACATGTGCGAATGACATGAAACAAGCATATACGTGTGCGCATGACATGAAAAACAGCCAACAAGCACAAACATCATACTTTGCCATATCTTTGCAGTATTCTCAACTCTCGCTAGCTAGGAAACTTGAAATGAGAATCATCATAATTTGATCAGAACAACATCCTTGACACAAATAGCGTGCTGCTGATTGTGGAAAGGATTGATCATGGTAAATGATTGAAGATTCTGTGAAGCATATCATCATCATCATCATCATCATTCATATTGGTACTAAACTTGTCTTCTTTCCCGTTTTACTCCCCGCCACCTTTTTGTCCTCTTTAATCCCTCTGTCATCGTAATCCTCCAAACCATATCCGACACTATCAATCGTCGGCGCGGTCTACATAGTAATAATCATCATAACCATCCCCATCCATATCAGTTCCGATGTCAGCCTCATTCTTGTGCGTTTGATCCAAATCATTATCTTCAATGATGGTATTTATACCATCATTTGCCATCATCCAATACACAAAGCTATCATTTGCCACAGCTCCTATCATTATTGTTGTTTTCCCCATCACTTTCATCGCAGGTTTCATCTCATCACTGTCATCCACCATATCATTGTTATACAACACGCATCTGTTACAAATGACAAGACAATATTCGACCGATTCTCTGCATCGTCATCGCCATCGCCAGCATCCATTCCTTTTCCAACCCCCTTCCTCCATTTCTCCCTCTCTCTCTCCCTCCCTTCCTCCCTCCCTCCCTCCTTTCTTCCCTTTATTTATTGTCTTTCTGACACCTATCATCGTATTAACAGAAATCTTGTTATAATTGTCATCCCTATCACCTCCATCATCAACATCTCCGTCGTCTTGATCGAAATCGGCATTATCGTCCTGATGACCATGATCATCATCATCATCATCAAAATCATCATCATCGTCAACAACAACAGCAGCAACAACAACAACAACATCAACAACAACATCATGATCATGATCATTATCATCATCATCGTCATCAACATCATCACCATCATCATCATGAACAACAAAATCAACACCACATCAACACCTACTACACCAACAATTAAAACTACATCATCAACATCAACATCAACATCAACATCAACATCAACATCAACATCAACATCAACATCAGCAACTTCACCTATAGCTACTACATCAACTACCACAACAATCACATCTTTCACTTCAACTTCAACTACTACTACATCAACTACAACTACCGCTACAACTGCATTTACAACTACAACTACATTTACAACTACAACTACAACTACATTTACAACTACAACTACAACTACAACTGCATTTACAACCACAACCACAACCACAACTGCATTGACAACTACTACTGCATTTACAACTACAACTACAACTACAACTGCATTTACAACTGCATCTACGTAGTATCACAGCAACAGCACATTCGCCATGACCGACATGTAAACATGTTTACGCATGCGGCCTCTGGCTAGCTAGTTGAAAGTGCCAAGCCCGCCCCAGCTGAGGGCGGCATCGCCGGGGCGGCGGCCCCCGGCCGGCCGCGGGCGGCGGCCCGGCCGCCGGGGTCACGGTCTCGCCGACCGTCTCCGCCGGGGCCGACCGTACCGTACGGCCTAGCCGTGCGGCCGCAGTGCCACGGACCGGGAGTTCGCCACAGTCCGCCGGGCCGCCGGGTCCGATCGGACGCCGGGTGACTCGCCGGTGAGTACGGCGTCACTCGCGCCGGGCCGACGTTCGGACGGAGCCTGCGTACTCACAGTCACTGAGCCTCGGAGTGTTGACTCTGAATGCCGGGCGGCCCGGCGTGGTGACGGACCGGGCCGCCCGGCCCGGGCGCCCGGCGCCGCGGCGTTCGGGGCGGCGGGCTGCCGCAGTGCGGCAACCGTGAACCGGAGTCCGAGGCTCAGCCCGCGGCCGCGGCCCGGCGGCGCCGCGCCCGGCCCCCCGGCGGGCCCGGCCCCGAACGGGCCGCGGCCGGGCGGGGCCAAAGCGGCCGAGCCTCGGAAAACCGTCAGACTCCGAAACTTCAGGCTTCCGAAGTTCCGGCGACGGGCCCGGGCCCTCGTCCGATCAAACACTGCGGTTCAGAGCACGCGCCGGGGCCACGGTCGGTCCCACCCGGGCCCGGCGGCCAGTCCCGGCGCCGGCCCGGCGGGACCGTACTCTGAGGGCCGGACTCCCCGGATTGCCATCACCGTTGCGGGCCGCGCCCTCGGACACTCAAGTGACTGTCCGACTCCGACTCGGACTTGACTTGTCGGAAATTGAGTAAAGCCTCCGAGACGGTGGTGGGTTTAGTTAGGTTCAAGTTCAGTCCCACAAACAATTTTGAGCACACAGCAAGTTCCACTTGGATCTTCCTGGTACTACCCCCTACCCCCTACTTGTCCCCAGGAACGCTGCTTCGTTCTCCTTATTCTCTTGCCTATATATACCGGTGGAAATATCATCTTTCGCTGACTGCAAAAATACCCTACCTCCATACCTTGCCTCAATCAACTACCTACCTCTGGTCTCGACATACCCCCTACCCCATTTCTTACCTACAGGAGGGAGTGGTGATGTAGCACTCTCCTGTAGGTAAGAAATTGGTATTTCTCCCAACCTGCTTCCCGCTCCAAGCAACCCCCCCTGCTAGAGCTCCCTCCCTCTACATCTCCCTCCCTCTACATCTCCCTCCCTCTACATCTCCCTCCCTCTACATCTCCCTCCCTCTACATCTCCCTCCCTCTACATCTCCCTCCCTTCCCTATCTTCGGCTCTTCTTCAATCAAGATCTTCATAGCTCTCCTACTTGCATTTGCGATCAAAAAGACTCTTCCTTCTCCATGTCTGCTCCGAGCAGCTTCGAAACTCTGGTTGTGATGCCAATGAAACGGAAGTACGAGTTCCTGCAGGAGGTCTGCAGCGAGGATGCTGCGAGGTACCTGATCCTTGCATGTGCTGAGATGAGAAGCTCACTGACGCGTGCGCGCAGCATATGGGATCAGACGTGCGGAGACTCTGGCAAGATAACAGACCTCCTCAGCAAGCGCTTTGTGGACTGCAACACATGCTCCTCTCAGCAGCATAACGACGAGGTGGAGGTGGTGGAGGAGGAGGAGTCAGGCCGCGAGTACTTTTGCGTGATCTGCCAGGAGACAGACTTTGGCATGAGGAACAAGGTGAGCTTGACCTGCCGTCACATGTTCCATGCCTCTTGCTTCAAGAGGCTGCTCGAGCACGTCCTCCATGACGAGCATCAATCCCTGGTGCCCCCTCCCTGCCCTCATCCCGGATGCAGCACCATGGTCGGCTACAACATCCAAGCTCTGCTCCTCATCTACGCTGACGATGAGCAAACGCAGCGTCTGCTCAAGGCTTACGATATCAAGAAGAGCAAGTACGACGCTTGGAAGTTGGGTCATCTGCCCTGCTTGTCCCCTTGCTGCCAGGCCGTCTCGAGGCTGGTGTTGATTCGACATGCGGCGAGCGAGGCTACGGTCAAGTGCGACAGCTGCATGGCCACCTACTGCGCTGCTTGCTCGATGGCGTCCGGAAGCTTGGTTCCCTCCCACATTCTCGTCGGCTGCGAGCAGCGAGTCCTGACTGAGGAGGGGTTGCGAGCTCTCGATCAGGTGTACGATGCGACGGGTGATCAGCTGAGAAGGATGAGACTGCGCGACCCTCCCGCAGCACTCAGACGGTACCCTCGTCCGCCGCCCGCCGCCCGCGACCCTCGCCCGCCCACAGTTGACGGCAGTCAAACGCATGTGGCGGCAGCAGACACGAGGACGCAGGAGGTCGAGGCGCAAGGGACCGAGCAGGCAGACAGAGGCGCTGAAGCCCAGCAAGACCCCCGGCTGCGAGCACGACTACTTTGGATGGATCTGTACAGGGGGGAAGACCGACTGGAGGGCGAGGAACGCCTTGAGCTCCATGAACACGTGCGCTGGAGGATGAGGAGATTTGAGGAGGAAAGCGACTACGTGGACGAGGAGCTGCAGCAGACTATGCAAGGCATGCGGGACCGGCTCAGCAACATCAAGAGGAGGGAGGAGCTAGAGATCTCCGCCATTTCCCGGCAGCTCCATGCTCGTCCTGCCGACAAGGTCGCCGTCGAACTGGTTGATGCGCGTTTGCGGATCGTCGAGCAGAAGCGTGAGCTGTTCGAGAGCACGCGACAGACGCTCGAGGGTATGATCCGCAACCTGGCGGTAGAGGACCCGCAGCACCATGCTCTGCCGGAGGCGACGACGTCGCTGAGCCTTCAAGACATCCACAGCATGTGCGATAAAGCTTTTCTCACCTCCCTGAAGGCGAGGATTAGCAGGATCGCCAGCGGCGAAGAGCGCGAGGAGGCCGGAGCAGAGGCTCCCAGTGACCAGGAGGAGATTGCAAGGACCTCCAAGCCCTGCACCCAGTGCGGGTACCGCATCGTCAAGACGGGAGGATGCGACCACATGACGTGCAGGAAGTGCCGGCACGAGTTCTGCTGGAGGTGCCTCAAACCCCCGATCGACCACTTCCGCCGCAGCTGTCAGGGGAAGCCAGACCTGCTGTCGTTCTCTGAGGAGCTACAGCCTGCCATCAAGGACGTCATCGACAAGTACCGCGGAGTCGAGTCGCCTATCGAGAGCAGCCTAGTCGAGTACGCGCAGAGGCACTTGGCTCCCGGCCAGCCTGTCGACGAGGACAGGAAGAGAGCGGACTCGCAGCGGATCTCCGCAATGCTGGAGCGGCGCGAGCCCTTCATGCTCAGATACTTCGACCCCCGCGAGGTCAGACGCACAGCGGAGATGAGGAGACTGCAGGATATGCAGCGGGAGGTTGAGCAAGAGAGGATCGCCTGCTCCTTTGTGCTCCGTCAAGTCCGTGACAGCAGTCGCAGCCCCATCAGCAAGGACGCAGCCCTCCGAGTCTGCTCGGACCCCTCCAAGCAGTACCTCAAGTACCGGGCCGCCAAGCGCAGCCTCTTGGACGCGCAGGAGAAGATGAGGAGGGAGACACGTGAAGCCCCGGTTGACTTCGTCGAGCGTCAGCGCCGTATGATCGACTGTCAGTGCCAAGTCATCGACGTGGATCTTGCTCGCCTGGAGATGCAGAAGCAAGCTTGCGTCCTCATGGGCATGGACGTGCCTCCCTGGCTCCTGTCATGCTCCGAGCGGCTCTCAGATGCCAAGGAACAGCAGACGCAAGACATCAGCCAGGCTGCCTGCACCAGGACCTTTCTGGACGCTCATCGAGACTACATGCTCTCGAGGATGAGCCAACGAGTAGAGCCTCGGCGAGAGTCCTAGAATGGTGACCGTCGGACCGAGCGATAAGCCGGGGAGCGAGATCGGACTAGGAGAGCAGCAGAGCTCTGCAGGACTTTCGGAGGACGAGCGGTGAGGGACAGCTACCCCGAGCCTGCAAGGTTGGAAGCCTCACTGCGTCATTGGCGGACTCTTAACGTGACTGCGCGGCTACTCAATACATAGAGAACTGAAACAAGTCACTAACTTACCGTTGAATGAGGCCCAGTGACTCAGGGGAGGGGGCCGCTGACTCTATTCCTGGCAGCCGGAGTGCCCATCCGATGATGGCAGCAGCGAACTCAGACTGAAACAGTTTGAGCCGTCTGAGCCTGAACTTCGGAGAAACTATCTGATAGTAGTAACAAGGATCCCCCCACTGCCAGTCCGACACGGCCCGCCGCGCCTTGAACGGCCGCGGGCGGCCTGAGTCACACTGGCAAGCGGGAAGCCTTCCGATCACTCCGAGAGAGGCTCAAGCACTGAGACTCCGAGTCATTGTGATCGGCCCGGCCTGCCAATGATCATTGCAAGTTGGCAAGTTGGCGGCCAGGAGCCGCTCGTTGACCGTACTCGCCGGGCGCCGGGGGGGTCGCGTGGTCCTGTACCGGCGTCCTGTACTACGGTACGATACCGTCCACGCCGTGACGGTAACCGTCACGTTGAACCGGGCCCGGCGGGTTCAGTCCCGGCGCCGGGCCCGCCGGGCCCGGCGGGACGGGCCGTTACCGTGCCGGCCGCGGCCGCCCGAGTGAACTTGAACTTCGGACCGTCGTGACAGCGAGACTCAACCAAAACGCCGGCGCTGAACCGTTAGCTCGGAACCCCGGTAGTACGGACTAAAGTTAACTGATAACCGTAGCCTAGTAAGTTCACTCAGTGCCAACTGTGCGCAGAACCTGCCGCCGCACCCCGGCCCGTTGACCGGGCCGGCGCCCGCCCGGGCCGTACACGGCGCGGCACTCCGCCCCCCCGGGGCCCCGGGGGCGGCCGTTGAATCGGACGCGCGGCCGCCGGGCACCGTGGCACTGGGCCACTGCGGCGATCCCGGGCCGTGACCGTACGGTCACGGTATGAAAGTTCGGGTCACCGGGCCGCCCGGCGGGTGGTGGCCGGGCAACGGTTGAACCGTTAGTCGGAGTCCGGGCCATCCGATTGTGACTCAGTACCGTACTCAGGCTGTACTACCGTACGCTGGCCCGGGCCCCGGCACTGCTACCGGCGTACGGCCCGCGGCCTGTCCGTCAGGCCGGCCGCCGGGCTGTCACGCGGCGGGGCCGGGGCGGCCGCGGCCCGCCCATCCGATTGTGACTCAGTACTGTACGCGGGCCCGGGCCCACTGCTACGCCGCCTGTACGGTCAGGCCGGGCTGTCACGCGGCGGGGCGGCCCGCCCGCCGCCCGGCCCGACCGCGCGGCCTTACACCCCAGTCGCAGAGATGCACCTCGCCGCCAGGAACCAAGGGATGCGACGATACCAGGGGTGGCCTACCAGTCTCCCTTTTGTCAAGACCTTGAGAACCCATGTTATGCATCTTTGAGTAGTATCTCAATTAAAGAAGATGCTATGTTTGCTACTCTAAACATTGGTTGAAGTTTGAGACTTTCTAGAAGGTGGGGTGGGTAGATAACGCTGGTCATCCAAGTCCCAGAAACACACTCGGGATAAATCGAAAAAGGTACATTTGAGATAATACAACAATAATTTTGATGTCCTATAAGTCTAAAAGTCACGAAAACTTGTATTGTGGAGTAATGTGGGATGAAACGTTGTAATATCAGCAATCCTGTCAGGATCTCCGACGATCTCCTGACCACGATGTGACCACCCCCACCCATAACAAATCCTCAACCAGCCTGAACTTGTACCCGGTCCTTTTCTTTCTTTCTTTTCGCCCACCCTGCGTTCTTCCCCTTCGGGCTGTTGATCCGGTGTGGAAACAGGGGGTGGGGTGATTAACAGATTTTATTCCTCTAGGGTGGGTGGTTGAGATACGGCTGGTGCTTACAACATGTGGCAAATACATCGAGGAAGCGGGTTACACTGACTGCCACATTGCATAATCCAAGAACCTAGAGGCTATAGGCTGTGTATTCCTTCAGGTCCGCTCTCAGAAGGGGGAGCTCTTTGAATATGTACGGGTGGTTCAAGTCTTGGTTGTAAACCAAAAGGGACACGCAAGGGTACTTGTGCAGGGTTTTACCCTGGGGAATCCGGCAGGGTAGGGTACTAGGAGAGGTTCAAGGGTGGTCCGATTTGAAGAGTAGTATAGACATGGGAAAGGTAGGGTACCCTTTGAGATCCCTGACCAGAATTCTAGTGGGGTGATGAATGGGTCTCTAACAGATGGTGGGGTACATGAGTGGGGGGTGGGTCAGGTAGAGTAGTTGTTTGATAGTAGGAGGCCGGCTTTACCATAGCCAGAAGGGGTAGGGGTGGCTTGAACGCTGAAGTCACCCACCTACCTTGATGGTGTGAATTAGTCATATGTTCATTTAGACGATCGGCGGTGCTGTGTGGGCACGGAGGCAAGCCACATGGAAGGTGTTCCTTGATGGGTAGGGTCAAGTTTCAATTCCGGGCTGGATAGGGTGATCGATCAATCCCCACACTAATGTGATTCTAATAATAAAGTAACTAAAGTATGTAGGTACCGAAAGTTTACTTATCAAATCTAATTCTAGGATCTGGGTGGGTTACTGGAATGACCCTGCAAAGCCCTGGCGGGAAACCTGTCAAGTACCCTACCTATCCCGATTCAGCTACATGATGGGAGCACTACCCTCATGAAAATGACCCCACCCTGCTGCTTAACCATATTGATCAATCGGACCAGTAGTTTGAAGCTTCATGACCCGTCAACGTGGGAAATCATCACTCCATAAGGCCTACAACCCCTGATACAGTACCCACCCTGCCTTTCGATCTTCGTTAGCAAGTTTGTGATATCATCTACGATACTGGAGCAATACATAAATTATTTTCCTATCGAATTACCCCATAGTGTGTATGTAGTGGAAAAAATCAACATAGAAATGTACCCCTACCCCTATTTTCCATTCCAAAGCACAAGACTACCCTATGAAATCGGAATGTACCCGTCGTGTTGATCTGTGTTTCCTTGGAACAAGGGTAATTCAGTACCCCCACCACCAAACAACAGTATTTTCCTTTACCACCCCCTCATCGGAAGGTACCTTACCCCTTTGGACACCTAAATTTTATTGTTGATGCTACCACCCCCCCGAAGGAAAATTGACTACCCCTACCAGGTTTTTCCACATGATATGAACGGGTCCCTCCCGCTCCCTTTCTCCCACCCCCCCTGCGCTCGAGCTCACTGCCTAAACCCCTGCCGCCTCCTCCTCCCTCCTCCCTACCCGTAACAACCCGAAACCCGCTGCTCAGAGACACACTGCTTGTAGACAGTCGTGTCCTGAGTACTGCAGACTGCTCAATCCTTCAC
Source organism: Guillardia theta CCMP2712 (assembly GCF_000315625.1). Lineage (NCBI taxonomy): Eukaryota > Cryptophyceae > Pyrenomonadales > Geminigeraceae > Guillardia > Guillardia theta. Next base: position 34,771 of record NW_005434571.1, read on the forward strand.
GGTCATAGTCTGACGCCCTTTGTACACCTCGTTGCTTCCGGCGAGTAGGAGGCCACGAAATTACTTCCCGGTGTCCCGTCGGCGAGGAGAACAGATTAGCGCCAGGAAAATGCTTTCCAAGAAACTCATTCTACTTGGAGCAGCAGCAGAGCTCTGCTCCGTCAATGCCTTCCAAGGTTTCACCCCAATGCAAGGGATCCAGTCGAGGAAACCCCAGATCTCAAGAGCTTCCCCTCTCCGTCAGTTCAGGATGACGGCGACTGCTCCTGGTGACTCGGAGACCTATCAAGGAACGCAGACCTTGGAGAACCAGGTGACAGTGTAGCCGATCATCAGTCCTGGGGAACCTAACAAGAGTGCAGTTGAGAGTGAGAATCGATGACGTGTGGTACGATCTCTCGAGGTGGAGGAAGGCCCATCCTGCGGGGACTCACTGGATCGACCTGTACAGAGATCAGGTAACATGCATGCATTGCTGTTGAGCGAGCGAGACTGACTGAGTTGCAATTAGGATGCAACGGAAGTCATGTACGGGTTTCACTCCGACAAGGGGATGGAAATGCTGAAGAGATTGCCTAAAGCGAAGACAGGTACATGACCAGGAAGCGTGGTCAGGCACCTTACATGCCATGCTAGTTCCTGAAGGAGTCAAGGAGCCAAGCTCAGCTACGATGAACTTTAGAAAGTTCAGGAAGCAGCTTGTTGACGACGGGTGGTTCGAGGTTTCGACACTTGCACCTGAAATCGCTTTTCAACTTATAGTGTTGCAGAGGGACTGGGCACATGAGGCCTTCAACTTGGGTTCTTGGGCTGTAAGATGTTTCGCTGTGCACTATCTGAAATCCTGATGATCTTCACAGGTTTGGCTTACTGCTGGAATTATGCTTGCCCAGTTTAGCACCTTCCCGATGCAGTTTGCCGCTGCCATGGTACGATGCCCTTACACACTCAAAAGATGCATTCCAGTTACACTGTCGCAGGTCCTTGGTGTCTCCAATACCATTGCTGGATGGCTTTCACACGACTACGTCCATGGAAGAGGAAAGTTTGCGGATTTCATGCGCCCATTTGGCTACCTCTGCGGTGGAATGGGTCCTACGTGGTGGAGCGACAAGGTTATTTCAAGAATATTATTTCTTGTTTTGTCTTGACATCCAATCAGCACAACCTTCACCATGCCAGAACTAATGAAGTGGGCATTGACGAGGACATTGCAACTGATCCCGCTCTCTACATCTGGTAGTGCTAACTACTCTTTTTCTGATGCGGCTCATTTTGTCCCTTCAGGGCTCCGGATCCCAAGAACGATGCGCCATGGCGCAAGTATCAGGGTCTTTACCTCCCTCTCCCCATGTCTCTCCTCTTCTTTATCTGGAGGTTCGACTCAATCAAGGTAAACTTTTAGCCACTGTTGGTATCGATTGGTGAATCTGTCATTAAGGTCGCTGTTGAGCGCAAGCTTTGGAAGGAGCTCGTTGGTCTTGCCTGCCATTATGCTTTCATGTGCCTTTTTCTCGCTGCAGTGACTTCTTCAATCTTACACGTGCTTAAGGCTTTACTGGGTCCCAGCTGGCACCTTTGTAGGAGCTCTCTTCTTGTCGGGGTGTGTGGTCGATGGTTGGAGCGAGGGGCAAACTAATGTTTATTGCAGATTTATGACAGCCATCATCACCACTGTCACTCATCAGTCTGAGGAACTCTTCTTTGACGAGAATCCTGAGTTTGTAGAGGGACAGTTCCGTTCCACTAGGTTTTTCATCTTGTGTCTGTGGGATGTTCTTGACCCGCTTCTAGGGATGCTGTTTGTTCCAATCCGTTCTCGGAATGGCTCTGGGGAGGAATGCAGTACCAGCTGGAGCACCACCTTTTCCCAACTATGCCCAGGTGATATTTCTTCCTTCTATCTCCTTGAGAGACCTCTCTGGCTTTATTTCTCTTATTCCCCATGCAGATACCGATATCCCGCATTGGTTCCTCATGTCAAGAAATTTGCGGAGGAGAACGGCTTGGAGTTCAGGATCACTCCGGTAATGCGTATTGTGATTTTGTGATGATCGAGCTCATATCCTATACAGGAGTTTGAGCTCCTCAAGATGAATTGGAAGCTTTACAGCGACATCGCCAAGCTCCCTGCCGAACCAGGTCAGCCGTCATCTTAAATCTCATGGTTGCTTACGCTCCCCAGGTGCGAAAGCGAGCAGGCCTCCAGCCCCCAAGCAGGACATCACAAGGTAAGAACCTCAGCAGTGTGTTTGGTCGTTGACCTTGGATGGTGCAAGTTTTTTTGCGAACATCTCTGGGCTTTTCACGGTGAGTTTATTCGCATCGGGTGATACTTTCCTCTGATGACATTTGATTGCAGAAGAAGAACAAGGCAGCCTCGTCCAACTGAGGAATCGAAGGGGATTTTGTCATGGGAACCCTTTCAACACTGTTCCTGGGGAATATTGCAAGAATCGCACATGTTAGTATAAGAAACAAACGAATATTGTCGGTTATTCTTTAATTGAGTTTCCCCTGGAAACAAACTCTATGATTTTGTTTAAAAGAACAAGAACTCTCTACATGTGAAAAGCATATACTACAGGCACATCATTGTGTCCGGTTGACTTCAAGGATCAACTTCGACTGATCGAAGGCACGTGATGTAAGTAGGAACACCCCCTCGTATATCTTCCGCTGCTGATCCTGGTGAAGCAATCGAGTCCTTACCCCGAAAACCCTTTTCATCGTCATAGGCGTGTTCCCCATTGACAGTTCTTGGATCAGGTTGCTCAGGCTTCCGGCAGTTCTAGCACACATCTTCTGTCTGACTGATCTTGTTGGAAATGCAGAAGCATATGCATTGCTCATCACTACGAAGCTGCTGACAACGCCACAGGCGCAGACAAGAGGCATAGAGGACATGGTGGTAGACTTTCGATGTCGCAGAATCGGATCCGGAATACTCAAGCGATGGAGAGGTTCTGAAGTTGAAGGCAAGTTGATTGTGCGAAGAAAGACTAGCGATGACAAGAATCAAACTCAATCTGAAGAAGAATCCTGTCTGTTGCAGTAACCGATGGCCGCAAAGTTGATTCTTTCCGGGAAGGGAGAGGAGAAGAAAAGTGTCGGAGGGTGATGTAGGGTTGAAGGAGAAAGTTTAGGGGAGCTAGGAGGAGGAGACGCTCGTGCTATTACGACAACGTCAAGGTATGGACGGGGAGGCGAGGAGCAAGTAAAGGGGCGGTACTCAAAAGAACACGCAGCAGCAGACTAAAATGGGTAGGGGTGGTACATGTACCCCTATTTTTCTCATACTATACACCGGTACTTTGTACGATCGTAGGGGTACAACATGCAAGCTGACTGCCCACACGTAAGCCCTTGCTTACTAGCAACTTGGTCATAGGGGATGTACGACCCCATAGACGTAAAGTACCAGTTCGTATCCAAAATAAAAGGGGGGGTACATACAACAAATCAAAATGGGGGTACGAGATTGAGTACCCGGTGGTTCCAGCGCTATTTGACGGGTAGAGAGACCGAAAAAGTCATCGACCGGTCTCATCTCATCCTAGCTGTGAGTCAAGGTGATGCATTAAGTGACTTGTAAAGCTTTCAGTGATTCCGCGGCGTCTCGGGTCGGGCCGACCGAACCCGGGAACAAGAGGTATAACTATACAACTCGAAGGTATAAACACAGTCTACCCAGTGGATCCTCACAAACCATCGGAGAGGACGAGGAGATGAAGGCGGCAAGCATGCGGCTCAAGAACCTCCTGCTTCTCCTCTCCCTCCCTCTCGTCCTCTCCTCCTCTCCTTCTCCCACAGACCTGGTGCGCCTCAGCTCATCGCGTTTACGAGGTGCGCTAAGGTACTCACCAGGGATCATGGCGATACATTGCTGGGCTGAATCGATGTTGCAGAAGGGCGGTACAGGAAGAGGAGACATGCATCCAGCGTCTGATCCCTTTGAGGTGCTGAAACCCTTCACTGCGACCCCCGTGTAGCTCGTGCTGCCCTCCTGTTTGCCCTCCATTCCGTGAGCAGCTCTGATGACAACGCAGAGGGGGCGCAAACCCAACGGGAGAGTCGACCAAGAGGATCTTTCAAGACACGCGGAAGCTGTAAGAGTCGCTGTCTCACTTCGCTTGCAAAATGATTGCTGCCTCTGCTATGAGCTGCATGTTCGTGAAGACACAGATGAGACCAACTTGTTCAGTCAAGTGACATGCGCTTTCCGCTTGCTTTTCTGTTATCCCGATTAGCAAGTCAGTCTGTGCGATTATAGCGATAGAGCGGAAAACATGTCTGTTTGTTTAGCTGTGTGCTATTTAGTTGCTCCATACTCGATCTCGTATGCCAACACATGCTCCAGACGTTCTTGTGTGTTTGAATGGATCCAGCTCAATCGATCTCAAATTCCGGTCAAAGACTCGAATCTTTTCCACTGACTTCTGGAATCTTCTCTTTCTCCAGGCAGATGAGCAGTTTTAAGGTGATCGTTACAAACGAGAAGACCATGAGGGAGTTCTCCGTGCTGTTCCATGGCCCCAAGGACAGTAAGTCTATCAGCAGAGGGTTCTAGTTGAGGTGTAAGGAGACTAGACCAGCGTTTCGAAGGAAGGAGGGCAGGGAAATGGGGGGTTGAGACTAAGATGAGGGGAAGGAGTTTAGGATCTGTTTCTTTTCTTATATCTCCTCTACAATCTCCTATCTTCTCCTCTACTGTCTACACTGTCTGCCCTCACTCCTTCCGTTTCTCTTCTCTTTCACGTGCTTTGTGCCTCCCTCCGTGTCTGCCTCTCTTCTTGTTTTTTACGCACGCACACCCTCCCTGCCTCCCTTCCTTCCTGCCTCTCTTCCTCCCTTCCACGCTGCCTCTCTTCCTCCCTTCCTTCCTGCCTCCCTACCTGCCTTTTTGTCTATTTGTCTTGTCTCTTCTACCGGCTCTCCCTTCCCCCTCCCTGCGTTATTCCCTGCCTCCCTCCTCCCTCCCACCTGCCTCTCTCCTCCATCCATTCATCGTTCAGTTCTGACAGCTGACATGCGCAGCTGCTTACGAATCAGGAGTCTGGAAGGTGAATGTGGAGCTCCCGGTGGAGTATCCTTACAAGTAAACCATCCATGCTTCGACTACCTCCTTCCTGACGCTCTATTAGATCGCCTTCTATCGGGTTTGCCAACAAGATTTTCCACCCCAACATTGTTGCACATCTCTGCACCAACTCATTTGTATTGACATGTCAGCAGGATCTGCAATCCGGATCCGTATGCCTCGATGTTATCAATCAAACTTGGAAACCCATGTTTGATCTAGGTACATCCTCCCTGCCCTCCTCCGGTCCCTCCTTCCCTGTTGCTTTTCGTTGTACCTGCTCTTGCATGCTCTCGTCTTTTGTGCATACACTGCTCCTCTGCACTTTTGAGTAACCTGGTCTTATCATGATCCCTTTGCTTGCCTGCTTGCTATCCTGTCTCTTTGTTTGACTCTTGTACACAGTGAACATCTTCGAAGTATTTCTTCCGTGAGATACTCGCTGCCCTCTAGGACATACTCTAACACTCTGCAGTCAGCTACTGACATATCCTAACCCTAGTGACCCTCTCAATGCGGATGCTGCTGGTAAGCAGGAGCTTTATCTATTGTATTGTTCCTTAACAGTTTATGCGGCACAAGCTCTGTCCATGAAGGATCCTCAGACCTATCACTCCAAGATCCGTATGTTCATCGACAAGTATTGTCAGGTAGCTTGCTGAAGCTATGCTGCCATGGGGTTGCATGGAATATCTCACGAGAAAACTTGCAGGGGGTAGAAGAAGAGTTTATGAAAGCACTTCCAAGCGAACAGCAAAGTACAAATCGACATGTTGCTGCAAACCCGGAGAGGTGAAGAGCTTGTTTCAGCAGCGACACTGCTGTTGATTTCTTTGTTGTCAGTCTGTGGAAAGAATCGTCATCGGAAGAATCCTCGTCTGGAGATGAGTAACCAAACATAAATTTGAGCACAACATGGAATAAACTGGTAGCTAGAGAACGCTCACGATCATCCGATGCACAATCGTGTATGACTTCACGTATTCTTGTAGCCGTTTTAATTGAACATCACATACATCGACCTTTATAATCTACATTCACGGTAAGATCCCATTTACTTGACCTTGACACGGCTGCAAATTCTTTTCCTCGCGTTGTTGAACCAATGAACGATCTGTTCAACCGAGAGACCAGTAGCCTGAGAGGTATGGGTCAGCTTTCGGATTTGTTCGATATATCTTCTCACGTTTGCGAGCTGCTGCTTCTCCAACAAATTGGGGAACGGATTGCGGAAATTTGCAAATAGCCATTTCTGTTTGAAGTGAATAAGCTACAAATCCAAGTGTAACAAAGGAGTCAATACCTGAAGAATAGTGACAGAGTCCCTCGAATGATGCCTCCTTCCCTTCTTTGACTTCTTGGAGACCCTCACTGTACCATCGCCACCCTTGTCTTCGTCTTGCATGAACGACCGGTTTTGCACACCGTCGGTATTCCCGGCAAGCAAGGCATCCCTGGCACTCCTGAACGCGTTGGATTGGATGGCAGCCATCTGATACTCTTGTGCTGCTGCAATCTGAGCCAAGAGAGCGACACCACTGCAGATGTCCGCCCTGACTGCAGGAACGTCTTCTGGTGACTTGGCAGTCTTCTTCTCTTCCACGATGCTTTCCTCGAGATGGTTGAGCGCTTCGTCGAAAAGGGATTGGTCATTCAGGCAGTCTTCCTCAGAGTTCTTCTTCATCTTCTTCTGGCTGAGCTCATCCCACAGCTCGTCAGCTTTTCTCTTGCCCAGGAACTGATCGATCAAGCTTGATCGTGGACAGGCCTTGGGTGAAACTTCGCAGTCAAACACGAATCCTTTTGGCACGAAGCTCTGAGGGAACAGAAGTGAAGAATCTTTCAAAGCCATGGAAAACCTCTGGAAGGTTGGCAGCTTTGTGTTGTGAACGTCTTGAAATCTCTTGTGCAGGAAAGATGCGGTTTCGTCCATGGCTAATTGGATGTGACCCATGTCGTCTTCGGAATTGGGTGAGCCAGTTTCAAGGGGAGAGGAGGAAGCTTCGATCTCCGTTACTGAGCGGCAAGAGCAGTCGTCTTCAAAGGAGGAAGCAGACTCTGTGCGAGCTTCATTCACTGACGATACAAAGATCCTGATGTTAGGCAACATCAACTTGGTGTGATGGGCGTCGATTGATGGCAGGTTGGACACGAGCATTTCGATGTAGAAAGAGCTGAGAGTGTATGGAAAGGGAGAGGAGCAGAGAGGCTGTAGAGGAGAGGACGGGGAGAGGAGTGAAGGTAGGTAGGAACGAGAAGCAAGGAGCAGGTGCTAGGGAACGAGCCTGTGGGAGGAAGCAGCAGGAAGGTGAAAGATGTAGTGGGCAAGAAAGGCCACCCCACCTCCCCAGAAAGGATTCCTCGGGGTGGGTCAACCAAATCTACATGGGTAGGGTAGTTCATCTCTCTTTTCTGGTACAAATATGGTTCGGGACTGGTTCGTGCGGGGGGTGGGTATGAAGCTACTAACTTGGAACATAGGTGGGGTACTTCGATCAGAGCAGGGGTGGGATGTAGTGTAGAGATCAGCTCCCCAGGAAATGGAGAGATGCAATGGACAACGTCAGGGAAGGGGGGTAGGGGTGGGCAACAACCACACCTTGACCCCCTCTTTGGAATCACGTTGGAAAGGAATCCAATTCCCCACTTAAGAAGGGGGGTACTCTGCAGGATCGAAAGGGGTCCAGTTGTGGAATCTGGGGTCGTGACCCTTGTAGGGTGGGGTCAAAGGGAGAACGCTGGGGTCCAAATGATGAGAAGATTTGAGGGGGTCCTGATGGTCAATTTTTTTTTGGCAATAAATGGTTTTAATGGAAACCCGTGACCCCTACCCACCTGATGCATGGAAGTACCATCGAGGGGACGGTCCCCCAAATATTGTACCCCTACCTCCTGTGTTTCATCTTGTCCATCTCGTACCCACTAAAATCCCATCAATTGAGACAGATTTTTCATGTCCTCTGCATACCGGTTGCCCATCAACCGGTTCCTTTCACACCCCACCCCTCATGGAAACTTACCACCAAAGCAACATTCACTCACATCCCTCTGAATATTACCTATGACCCTACCCAGGGATGTTTATCTGGTAACTCCTCCTTTTAGTGACCTTGATGACCCTACCCCCTCGATCCTTATCTTCTGCTCTTTCTCAACCTTTTCACTTGCATCTGTACCGGTACTACCAGTATCTTCTGCTCAATCTAAACTACCCACCTTTTACTCACGTTTTTCACGGGTCTGTCTCCCACATGCGAGCCACTTTCTACACTACCCACCCTCCACAGGAAGGAGAGCGTTGAACTAGTCAACCACCTACCCCACCCACTGGGCCGTACTGCGATTCAGCGGCGTTTGCCACCCACCCTACATGACCTTCACGCCCCCCTGGATTATCTTGAATCTACACAACACCTCGTTTGATCTTATCTATTCGTCAACCACCGGTGACCCCACCGAATCCCCTTGTTATCCATCAATAGTACCGCACCCTCTCGATTCTGAAGGGTAGGGGTACTAAGTAGAATTGATGGGGCTCTGACCATTTGAAGGTGGATGAGCCAGCCGTCATGAAAGGAGGGGTGGTCACACCCCCGGCGAATCAGTACAGGGCCGTAACTTAGTAGTGAACGCCAATACCTGTCCCACGGTGACAGGGTGGTGGGTGGGTCCTGTCATTCAGACCTTTTTTTGTAAAAAAAAATCTGGTCGGGTTGCTGTAGCACCCCAAGAATGGGCACGAAAACGTGGGGTGGTGAGAGATAACGCGGCTCAGTGAGGGGTAAAGATAAGGAATGACCGGTAAAAACTCACCAGCCGTGCTAAAATAGACAAGGTACAAGGATCCGAGGATGACAGACTGGGCAAAGTTTGATCAGGGGGGGTGGGGTACTCTGTCGGATGATTCCATTTTCGAAATTTGAGGGGATGTGACGAACTGGCCGGGTTTACTTGTACTGCTACAATTAGAAACTGATTTTTTAACTTAACTTTGAGTAAAGAGCGGTACTGTGCTGAGGGTCCGATCTCAACCGTGATCCGGGACCTCCCAAAATGGCTGCGAGGGCGGGGGGCCTTGCGGCAGTTCCCGGAACTACCGTTCATCGGCGATGAACGGTTCAGTACGGCCCCGCCCGCCCGCCCGCCCCCGGGCCCCGCCCCCGGGCCGCTACCGGACTGGCATTCAATCGGAGTAAAGAGTCCCGGCACTGCGGCACCACTCAGACTCCGGGCCCGGCAGCACTGAGCCTCCGAGTCAGATTAACTTCAGAGATACCCTGAGTGCTTTCCCAGCTATGCAGAAGCAAAAGTCATCCTCAACGAGGGCAGTTAACGCCTGACCTGGGGAACAGTGTTCTTTGCGGGGTACCGGAAGGTGCTCACAACTGCTGACACCTGCCAGCACAGCAGGTAGTAAGCGAGGGATGCCCAGGAGCAGGCGAGTCGGAAGGGACGGCAGACCATCTTTCCCAGGTTTTCGTAGGATTCTAACAAGGTAGCATCCTGACGTGCTGTGAGCAAGAGAGGAGCGGCTGCCTTGCTGGCAGACCTTGCTCCAGGCAAAGCAGTCCCTGGTGATGAGCGACTTCTTGACGTGGCTCTCTAGGATAGTCGACGACCTTGAGAGCAGCGGACGGGGGCGCGTCAGGCTCTTTTACAGCTGCTGCTCCTCCCCTTCTCACCGAGTCTGCAAGGGTGTGGCAATGCTGCGTCGATCAGTCAGCGAGCAAGCCAACAAGGCGCTACTTGCACCTCTTGGCTGTCGACATGGCCGACTTGGGCGTCCTCCCCCGATCTAATGCGTCCTGAGCAAACCAGAAGGGGATCTCAGAGGAGGAGCAAGGATGCTTGCGCTGACCTCCTTCCTGATCTGCGAGGACAAGACAGCCGTCGGTAGACTACCCTTCCTTCCTAACGGTATCCTGGATGACGACTGGCGATCGATCCCTGTACGGCGTGTCAAGCTTGTCAAGCAAGTTGCGCACTCAGTATCGTCGCTACCTTGGCTGATCCCTCCAGTGCCCGTCATCAAGTACCTCGACTGCCCACGACTGCCCTTGCGGTCGTGAAGAGCCTCGTGCTCGGAGGACGAGACTTGATGCTGCAGCCTGTAGATCCTCGCAGACTTGGGAGGGTGAGCGGGAAAGTCTCGGCAGGGAGCTCAGCGTCCTTACCTTCATCTGCTGCCCCACCCCCATCGACCAGTTTGCAACGAGGATGCCAGGTTCCTGCTCGTTCAATCAGCCCTTGGACACAAGATGCTGCGTTTGTGAGGAAGGATTTTGTGCTCCATGGTTGATGTAGGGATTGCAGGAGTTGACATCCCTGTCAGAACAGCCTGACAGCTCACTTGCTGTCTAGTTCACTCCCCAAGGCCTCACGTCATGTGTTCCAAGTGTATCACACGATCCGCGGCATCAGCTACACTTGCTATGCTAGCAAAGCGAGGGAGGGAGGGCACAGATACCTTGGAGTATCTCAGCAAGAAGGTTCCAGGGGGAGCCTGTTGTAGTTTGAGCAACGAGGGAGGAGACAACTGTTTCTCACCTCCTGCACTAGGAGGCGGACACTGTCCATGGACTGGTCGAAGTAGAACCAGTCGGCAATCCTGCCAATCGTGTGAGAGAAGGAGGAGGGAGGGGAGGAGAGAGGCAGTGATCGTTCGCACTTGAGTTGCTTCTCCTGGCCGTCGCGCATCTGGAGAGGACGGGACACCCATTGGCAAGAATAAGTTCACAAGGAGTAGAGCAAGAGGAAGGAAGAGATTGGAAGTCGGAGATGACAGGCAATGGGGAAGGGAAGGACGGGAAACAAGGAGACGGATGGAGGAGGAGATTGGGAGGTAGAGGGGAAGTGAGGGAGGAAACGAAAGTCAGTGTTGTGGGAGGCAATATCATGGAGCACAAGAGAGCAGAGGACGGGAAGAACATAGAGGAGCGATGAGACAAAGGACACAAGCACAAAGTTTGCTATCAGCAGTCTCTTCAACAGCTCTCTTACATAAGACTTGACTTCTTGAACAAGAGACTTTGCGGCCGCCTGTCCTCAGCCTTCATCTTCCTAACACCTCCACCCATCTCCTTCGCCTTACCTTGATCGCTACCTTGAGCGGGTGATGCGGTTTCGGACCGAGGTCAGCTGAGCTGAGCTCGTACATGCGATCCCTCAGGCGATCCCTCAAGCTCTCTTCCTCCTGGATCGTGGTTGACATGTCAGCCTCTTCCTCCTTCTCTCTCCATCCTCTCACCTTCATCCTGGCACGCACGTTCGACAGCTCCGCTTGCAGCAACGCCACGTCCTCGAGCTTTTCTCTGGAGATGGCGAGCTCCAGCTTCTCCTCCACCATTACTTGACTTCTGTTCAAAGTCTCCGACGCGTCCTCGCTCTCCGCAAATCTTTTCTGCTCAGACGTTTCCGTCAGCAAAGAGAAACTAATTTCCCCTTCCTCCTCCAACCCCTGCTGTTCGATTGGATTGTAAGCTGACTTGAAACAGCACCAGCTCCTCGCCTCCTCTCTCTTTTCTCGTTTTCGTCTCCATCTCTGCGATTATTCCACATCTTCCGCTCTGATCCTTTTCCTTGTGTTCTTCCCTGTCCTTGATCCGTTCTCATCTTCTGCCCTCTATTCCTCCTGCTCCTGCTCCTGCTCCTGCTCCTGCTCCTGCTCCTGCTCCTGCTCCTGCTCCTGCTCCTGCTCCTGCTCCCTCTTGATCCTTGTTCACCTTCATCCACGCCTGCAACCCCTTGGGGGTTGATCGCCATAGTCGCACGGCTCCAATGAGGACCAAGACGAGGGAGCGGAACTTGCCTGCTGGGCTCATGCTCGTCGACCCCTCGTGCTGAAAACGAGAAGTAAAGGGAATGCGACGGGTAAGGAGGGGGAAACAGTATCAAGATGGAGAAGAGCGAGGAGGAGGAGGAGGAGGAGGAGGAGGATTGTGTGTGTGTGAGAGAGAGAGAGAGAGTTTGGGGCGGGGGAGGTGGAGGTGGAGGAGGTAGAGGTGGAGGAGGTGGAGGTGGTAGAGGTGGTGGAGGTGGTTTGGGTGGAGGAGGTGGTGAGGTGGCGGAGGTGGCGGAGGTGGTGGAGGTGGTGGAGGTGGTGATGAAGGAGGAGAATGAGAGGATTCTGTGAGGAAGGAGCTGAAGCAACAAGGGAAAAAAAGTGGGAAGGGTCACAAACAGGAGGGGGAGGAAGGGGAGAGGAATACCTTTGCCCTGATAGGGAAGAGGTTTCGAGCCCGGAGGTTGAGCTCGAATGATAGCTTGAGGAGGAGAGAGGCATTCCTCCCTGTCTCAACATACATGTGCGGGAGAATTCCTTTGCGTCTGAGAATCGTTTTTTATCATCCTCGGGGCACCTGATACAAGATTATCATCTTGTCGGCCATTCACAACTTTTTGGATTCATTCAATTGCCCGTCCCCATCCCTGTCCTCGTCCTCGTCCTCGTCCTCGTCCTCATCCTCGTCCTCGTCCTCGTCCTCGTCCTTGTGTCTGTCCTCGTTCTCGTCCCCTTCCTCGTTCTCGTCCCCTTCCTCGTCCCCTTCCTCGTCCTCGTCCTCGTCCTCCCCCAACCTTCCAACATCTCCCCACTCTTAATCATCATCACAGTCATCGTCTTCATCCTCCCCATCTTTTCTCTACCCCAGCAAAAGGCTCAAGGCCATTCCCTCACGACAGCAGCATCGTCTACCGCCAACAAGGATCCTTCACTCACCAGTAGTCGATGATCACTTGCAGCTGCCTGCAGTCTATGAACTCTTGCGTCGCCTCCACAGCATCATCCAGCATCCTCCTCCTATGCTCTACCTCATCCACAAACTGCCGCCATGCTCGCTCCCCATCCGCATCCTTGTCCCCCTTCCTCCTCTCCATACCCGACCCGCTCTCCTCAAACGCCCTGAGCTTGTCTCTGAGATCTCCGATAGCCTCAGCATGGCAGCAGGGGTCTGCCCCGAACGTGAACTTCCCTCCATGATGGTAGTCGCAGCATCCGGATCCCAGCAGGTAGGGCAGGACGAGCATTTCTTCCCTGCTCAGCTTAAAGTATCGGATGATCTCTTCCGCCACGAGTTGTATGGGAGCTTGAGTGACCGCGTCTTTGCATGCGAGTACTTCCTGTTGGGAGATGAAATCAGGAAAACAGAGAGAGGGAAGTTGGAGAAGGGGCAGACGAATTTGATAGGGGAGGTGAGGGAAGGAAATTTGGGTATCCTCTCCATCTCGTCTCCGTGCCTCCTCCTCTTCCTCCTCCTCCTCCTTGTTCACTTCCTATTTCACCCAACCTCATCGCATCCTCCCTCTACTTGGAGGCAGGAAGCAACATTCGAGCACAGAGCAAGTTTCATCATCTTACCTCTATCCTGCTCGGGTGTACACATGGCACGCTCCTTTTCTCCATGACCGTCACGCTAGCCAGCACTTTTGGAACCACCTGCCTGTACCAGAAATCTCTTGCCGCAGGAGAGATTATCTTCCTCTTTACTCCAAAGTTTGGCTCCTTCATCAGCCTCTGGTAGATGTCTAGTCCCGCGATCAGCCGTATCCTCCTGCTGTGCTGGTGTAGCTTCCGGCAGCGGGAGAAAACCCTCCAGCAGTGCCAGACTTGCTTGCCCATCCTCCTCCTCCCACCAACGTGAATCCATTCCACCACATCGGAGCTCAGAGCTCGCACTTGCTGTAACGCGTTGCCCATGTCGGAGAACATCTCTTCCCACCGTTGGGAGGCGAAGGATTGCGTATGCTTCGCTTCGCCATCCTCCACCCCATCCTCTTCCTCCTGCTCCTCGTCTTCGCTCCTGCCACCAGGAGATCAAAGGCGTGTAGACATGTTCAGTTAGAATGACAGGAGGCTGAGGTTTTGGTATGAATACAACAGACAAGGACTATTCTGATCGGGGTGCCAGCATGCACAAGCATGTTAGCAGGTATCACAGTAAACAAAACAACAGTGAAACCGTACACAGCGAACTTTGTGACATAGAGAAAGTTTCTTGTTTGATCACGAGATATGCAGCTGTGCAGTGGAAACTTGTTACCAGTAATCATCATCGAGAGGATTCTTCTCCTTGCGCTTCTTGGCATGCTCTTCCACGTAGTCTCTGTACCAATCCTGATCTTCCGACAGCATGGACACTGTCAGATTCGCGATCTCAACCTCTTGCAGCATCCATGTGAGGCTGTGAAGCTGTGCCGGCGATCAGCACATAAAGGAGAACAGCAAAGAAACAAGATCAACACCAGACGACACAAGAATCCGTAAACACAGAACGGCAGCGACATCCAACCGTACCTTGATGTCTTGCTCAATACATTCATCGACCTCATTCAGCAGCTCATCCTTTGCCGTCAGAAACCTTTCCTTCCACCACTTCAACCCTGTCTGACCCACCCAGTCCTTTTCGAGCCAGCTCATAGAACCAGTTATCCACTTGCTTCTTCCTTCTCACGAGCTTGCGGGCTTGCTAGTGTGCAAGATACGGCGAAGACCTCAACTCAATCTTCCGGCTCTATCTGCTCTGTTTCATAGTTTGACATGCCAACTATGACATCTCGTAACTAACTCCCTTCTCTTTCTCTTCCTTCACCATGGCGCGGTTCTGAGGTAACAAGCACTGCCAGACCGCCAGTGCGGCACTGGGCCCCCGCCGGCGGCCGGGCCGGGCGGCCGGGCGAGGCCCGGCAGCGGCCAGCTCACTGACGCGTTCAGGGTCCGACGGCGACGGTGGGCCAGCCTCGCCTTCTTCTTTACTCAAAGTTAAGTTAAAGATCAGTACGAGGCATCACTTTGAGCTGTGATGCTAGTATAGGCCGAAGTTTTACTCAAAGTTAACTTAATTTATGTGGTACAGTTGACTTCCGACTGAGGCGTACCGGGCAGTACAAAGTGATGGGAGAAGCTGTTTTTGGAACAGGGGATTGGAAGAAGGGAGGGGTGGTATCATTCAGGGGCAATATGCCCCTGTCAACCAGGGGTAGTGACCCAGTAGAGCGTAAAGGACGATAATATGTGAGGAGCAAACAGGGGTGGTCAATCTTTTGATGGGTGCAAAAGTGAGTAGGGTGGGTAGGTAGATGGGTTGTGGGACCTTTTGCTGGCGGACAGGGGTGGAGGGTGGGGGAGGAGGAACTTGGGAGTAAAGTTGGGTACATGAAGGGTTTTTAGGGGGTAATGGCATAGATGTGGTGGGGGTAAGGGGTGGTGCTAAGGACTCGGTCGGGGTGGTCGGCGAACCGACGGTATTAGAGATTACTGGTGGCCGTCATCAAGTAGGGTGAAGTGGGCAATATCACCCCTACCCCAATTCAAGTACTGCGGATCACCGGTTACCCCGCATTGCGCGAGGGACTCCTTGAGTACTGTTGCTGCAAGTTGCTTGGGTTGTTGGAGCGTCAGTTGTACATCATGATCGATCCCTCAGACTTGTAACCAGAGAAGAAGACGACGAGAAACTTGTCTTGAACTGAACGCAAGTGAAGAAAACGCAGAAGCGCTGAAAACTTGGGAAAGGATTGAAGAAGCAGGCGGATTAGGCGGGAAAGTACGGATCAGACTACAGCGCAAAAGGATCCCACAGCAGTGATCAGCTGCGACAATAACATATCAACAACTGATAGAAAATCATTGCTTTGACACAGCAATGTCAAAACAACGATCGAGGAAAAACAGCATTGATCATTTTGTCCCCGAGAAGGAGATGAAAGCCGCGAGGAGGAAGAGCTGCATCATCACGGTTGAAGACGAGATAATAGATTTTGCAGACATTCCACACCTGTACTCTCACTTCATGGAAAGCGTGACAGTAGAGGACCTAATAGCAAGATCTCCAACAGCCAGAATAGGAGATAACCGAAGGATGCCTTGGGCCTACGAAGAGCGTTCGTCGTTGTCGAGCCCGTTGGAGAAGGCTGAAGCAACTGATTCCATAGATCGGTTCGGAAATTTTGTGATGGAAGGATCCTACCTTTTTGCAGACAATGCAAGGAACAGTTTGGGTAGATCCATCAACTCCCATGGAAACTTCGTTTCGAGCATCGAGTTTTGCTCTGAGTCCTCCAGTGACCTTTCGGTGGATGCCTCGGACTGGGAGGAGACGAAGCAGTCCGATTGATGTAATCTCTCGGAAGTTCTCAACGATCTTTGTAAATTGTTTGTATTGTGTCTTGACTGGTCTTTGAAGGCTGATTGTAAATATTTGTATGTTCGGCATGCTTAATGCAAAGGTGTTGATCAGGTGTTATCGTCTGGATCCTGCCCTGAAAGCCTGTACCTGTATCAGTTTCAGAAAGAGATTGTGTAAAAATAAAATGCTTCTTGACATGAAATCCTGTTGCTTCCTGAAGAAGACTGTAAGATGTAGAACCCATCTCAAAATGATCGGCAACCTTCTCTGCCTGATGTTGGGTTTCCCAATGCAAAGAAGACTGACCTATTTATTTCCTTGATGAAGTGCTGAACTCTGCTCCCAAGTTCACAGCGGCATCAAATATCGAATGGCCATTGCGAAAAAAATACTCATCTGACTTGAAGTATTTAAACCTCGTTGATTTATGCACTGATTTGCGGCTCGGGTATTATATCAGAACGTCAATTCAAGAGAGTTAAGAGTCTTATTCTTTGGGCAATTGATAGGCTGCTTCCAAATTTTTGGAAGTTTGCTTCACACAATCAAACGACATCAATGGGGAATTCCCATGCACGACAGTCAGGTCAAGGAAACGAAGAAGGTGTTTGATATATGGTGTAATGAACAAAAAATGACCTTGTCCTTTGTAATGGACTCTCAACATCAAGAAAAGGCCTGAAAATAACGACCTGGGAAGACAATACAATCGGGTTGTCTTTCATCTCTGTCAAAAGAGATTACTTCGCAATGTCAGAAAATGCAAGGATGATGCGTGCGGTTGTGTGCGTATTGCACAAGCAAGAATGGAGAGTGATACACGATCGTCAATTGTGATCGCATATTGTTCTGCAACTACAGCTACAATAGAAATCATGGGGACAAGAGTTGAAGAGTACAGGAGGATAACACAAGCGTCATCTACCTGCACGTAGGTTGCAACACTAATCCAGGCCCAATGACGTGTGATTTTTTGTATTTAAGAAACCATTGAATGCAATGTACAGACAGAAGTTTAGTTGATGAATGCATGAGTGCGCTCAAAATGCTCAGTAGCGAGGCGAAGGTTATTTACAACATCGAATAAAACTTAAAGATATCCTAGCAAAGCGTTGATAACAGGTCGTTCACCGTCCTAGTTTGCTGCTTCTCCGTGATGGACAGTCTCTTGAAGTCAACTGTCTCAAATTCGTCAACCCACTCAGCAGCTTCCTCCTGGATGTTGAAATCGAGCATCAGGTTCAAGCTCGAAGACACAGGAGAGATGCTTGGAGATTCTCCAAAGAAGAAGTCGAACGCTTCCTTCCTGAGAGGCTCTGCGATCTCAGCCATCCTCTTCCGGCTACCTCGAGCACTTCTGTGAGCTTGGGCGACCTCGTGCTGTGTGGACGTGGAGGAGCAAGCGGCTTCACGTTCTGTTTGCTTATGAGTTGGTGACCCTCATTTATAAAGATTTAAACATAGAATGTTCGATACAGATGCCGAACGTTGAGGTTTAACTCTATTTGATAGCATTGCGATAAAAGAACCCGTCTTTTTATGTTGCAATCTAGGGGTAGTCGTATACGTGTTACACGAACCCGCCAGAGGTCCGGAGGGACATTAGCGAAAAGTATCATGATCGTCTGCTCTTCCTTCGTTGCATCTCGGTAATGACCTCCGGGAACCACCAGCGCTGACCGGAGGTTTTCTGCCCTGAGCTCATAACGGATTGTAAGTCGTTATCATAAGACAAACATTCTGCCCACGTTTGAATCCAATTGAGTCAACGAGGCGGGTTGTTCAAACTCTACGAAAAACTTCGTGCTAGCAGCTCCGCCGGAGTAAACCCGGTGATCTCCTAAAACTACTGAGAGCCTTTCGCCTCGTTCACGTGACGTGTCAGATACCGCAATGCAGCATCTCAGTCCGTACGGCGCGGCATCCAGCGGAGGAGCACCAGTGGCGGCCGGCGGCGCCCGCGGCCCGCCGCGGCCGCGGGACTCCTGGACTGTCCGGCTCGCCGGGCGGCCGGACCCGGGCGGCGGCCCGGCCTGCCACCGCTGGCAGTCACGGAGCCAGCAGTGCCGCGGCGGCCCGGTGCCCCGGCCCGTGGCCGGCGGGGCGGGTTTGGACCGTACCGGAGTCCGTGACGGACGGTGCCACGGCCCGGATCGGACGCCGTGACGGCCCCGGGACGGTGATCGCCGGGATCATGGCTGCGGGCCCGGGGCGCCGTCCAACTTGGCAACTTGGCGCGGCAAGGCCCGGCGCGACCGGCCGCCGGTCAGGGTGTCGGAACGGGCAGTCACTGGCCGGGCACCGGCGCGGCCGCGCGGCGCGGCGGCCGAGCCTGCCGCGCCCTGACTCACTGAGTCAGTGAGGGCCGCGCCGGGCTCAGTACTACTAAGAGTCAATAGTGTGCAGACACCATGTCAAAACCTATGGGCAGGTTTCGGTCAGGCAGGCTATACAGTTCAACTGTTGAACGTTCCAGCACCCCGATTCTTTCAACGGCGGTTGGCACTGCGTCAAGAGCAGCGTTTGTCTATGCCACCGATAGTACAGCGAGTCCGACTTGAAAGTTTAAATGAGTCGGATTCAGTCTGCCACTGTGTATAAGTCTAAACCCTAAACCCTAAACCCTTTTTCATGCAAGGACTATGTATTGTTGAGATCATGGACGAATGGACCTCCATAGAAAATTTTTGCTCAATATCAACACTTCACGATGACTTGAGAAATCTCTCTCAAGTCTAATCGCACCTGTTCTGTTGAATTGTGCCCTATGTGCGCAGTTAGACAACACACCGACAAAAATAGGATGGAATCCTGTCCGCCTTAATGAAAGTTTCCTTTTATCACTAGAACGAAAATGAAGATGGGGTTTCTATGCAGTTGGGTTTAATGTACATAAACATACGTTCGGCCAGGTTCTAGGAATATGTTGGTCCCCAATTTCTTTTCAGCGAATTTTCCTCGGGATGAGAGTCTGAAGTCCATTGCAAATCCTCCACAGCCATGCTAAAATCCAACATTAGATTCGAGCTTGATGAAACTGGAGAGACAGTCGGAGACTTTCCGTAAAAGTTTTCGAACATGTCTTTTTTGCATGGTTGATTCATCATTTGATCTTCAGAAGGGAGACAGTAGAGGTCTTATGGATGTCCTTCTGAATAGCGTTGCGTAGTGTGCCCACTTTAGTTAACCTTCAGAAAGGGGTTAAGATCTAGGTTAAATCCATAGATGATCCTAGCTAAAGATTCCGGTTATCAATTTGTACCACAACCATTGCTTTTTTTGAACTGTCAACCACTTGTTCCATCGATGCATTCATGCGGTTGCCATGCTATGCAGAAAGAATGCAGATCTGATGCGTATGCGAAGGTTGCGTTGCACTCATATGAGATTGTAGCTTCAGGGATATTGCATGAGCGGCTCATGCAATATCCCTGATGCTGTCAATGCAGGAAATCAACGACATGAAACGTACAGTATGAAATCTTTTATTGCATGAACTTCCTAAATTCAAGCTCAAGCTCACGATATTTGTGTCCCCTTCAGGATTAATGTCTCCAATCCTTGGTGACTACAAATGAACTCACTGGAATCTGCATAGCTTGACACATGCACAGGAAGCGGTGACGTTAGCCCGTTGGAATATCCTCTTTACCTCTGCCTGTTCGTGAACATATGCATGTTACTATGAAAAGATGCTGTATGTTAATCATATGTACCGTTGAACATTACATTTGGATTCGTTATCATTGTCCTCGTTGAATACACAACAGGAAAGCTTTCAGCAACACAATCTTGCTGTCTCAGAGATGTTCAACAGCGAGCAACAAGAGCTGATAAAGAGTGAGGGTGAGCTCATGTGTGCAGGCTGGCATGAGTCTATGCTGACAGGATGATAGTTGATGTTATGTTGTCAGTCAGATGGAGAGGCAGAGGTACACGAGAAGGAAGTCGGACGAGGCTGCGCACGCCATGTGTACGCTGTGTGGAACGCCCTGCCAGGGCGCCGCTCGTCGGCTTTTACCGAGAAGTCGAACCGTTGTGATTTAGCTATTCAAACGCTATTCAGGCCCTGAATAGTGACATAGGAAACTATTCAGAGCCTGAATAGTGTCTGAATTCAGAGCCAAGTTAAGTAAAACTTTAGTACCTACGCTACGCAATTCAGCGCTTCCATAAGACCTCTAGTGACAGCAAGCGGTGTCGAGTATGACTGTCAGCCTGCAAGGCAAAGCACAGACAAACTCCTGTCCTTTCCTCTTGCGACTTGCTGATTGAAACCCCTTAGTCGTTCAACCTTTCCCCCACAGTCACGCGACAACAGACCAACGTACTACTGTACGTGGCTACGTTAATTTAACCTTACCTGCTGACCATATACGTCACACGCACTCAAAACGACGCGATCTTGAGAACTGATTGACTGTCATGGCACTACAGTCATGTCCGAAACAAACATCTACCCCCTACTTTGACCTTAGTCTCACCCCTTGTGATACTGATGCTGACCACAACGTTCTGCGGAGAGGCCTATCAGGTGTAGGGGTGGCAAGGTACGTTTTCGGTACAAGAGAAGCAGATTTCAGGTGTCAAGGGGGGTGGGGGTACGATACATCCTTTTGATCATGCCTCACAAGAAAGATGGCGGGACATTGCTGAAACGATGGGGTCTGGGTGAATTCGGGTGGGGTCCTTTATAGCAAAAAAACTCTATCCAGATGGGTACGTAGTCAAAAGGGTGGGTACCTTCAAGGGGTAACACATACGGCTGTCAGATAGGAGCAAAGCTTAACGGCAAATCCTTTTAAAATTTATTTTAACTTCTCAAAAACAGTTTTACACAATTAGTATATATAAGATGAGTCCCTTTTTAATCCACACCCGTGCCGCCCCCCGCACCCTCATCGAATCCCTCCACGCTTGTTGTGGCATCAGCACCGCCAGGGCTGTTGAGCAGGAAGAAGCAGCCAACTGTTTCAGCTGTGGCTGATTTCCTCTGTCCTGCACAAGGAAGACTTGTGGACCGGAGCCAGCACGAGTGGAGATCGTGACCGTCTCTGAAACACTGCGATCTTTGACAAGCGGGACAACCAGCTGTGGTGAAACAATGATGTCACAAGATCCACTGGACAAGGAGGCCTTTGATGCTTTTTTTGGGAAATCTCCCTCTGTCTCTCCGGTTTCCTCACATAAAAACCTGATGTTAGATTTCAACATTGGAAACTACCCAGCAGAGTGGATTGATGATTTTGAGGCGATGGATTGGCTAAAGAATTGCGATCTTGAAAGGGCAACATCGAATTCATCGGACTGTACAGATGTAGAAATGGAGGATGCGTGTAGGTTTGATTCAGTAGTTTCCAGGACAGATTCTTTTTGAGGTGGTATTCTTTTTAATAAGTTTAACAGCATGAATTAAAGCGTGAAGATAAAAGCTATTACCCCTCTTGCATACAAAATATTCTGATCAGTCATATTATGGAATTGATTACTTAAAACTATAAAAACCGTGTATACTGCACACATTTCTATGGTCGTCATGTTTCATCTCTTGCAAGATGGTCAACAGACTCTGGTAAACTTATATAAACTGCTAGTTTCCACTTGAAATCGGACACGCTTGAGAACCTGCCTGCCTAGTTCTATGTTTCTGTGCCATGGCGGATAGGAAAGTCAGGCTCGCCGATCTTCTGTGGGCAGGCCGGGGCCTACTACAGCGACCCGCCCGTGGCTCTGGGCACCGAAGTTGAATGATGATTGCTCAAGTTTTTTCTTTGAGCTCGGACTCGCAGCCTGAGTGTGAGGAAAGTTACTGCGGCGCTGAGACTTGAGACTTGGCCGGGCAGTGGAAGACCGTGACTGTGTGGTTCTTCAAGATCCTGACTCGCCGGACGGTTTTTAACAACTTGGCAAGTTAGAGATGAAACGCGAGGAACGGATCGAAACTATGTTCTACCTTCAACACTTCCGAAGGCCCAGGACCTGAAAACACCTTCACTCCGCTCGCGTGTTTCGATACGCCACGTATCGCTGGTGCCCATTGCTGTGCATGGCCCAGCTCTTGTAGTCCTTGAGCGACAGCTGCAGCTCGCACACGTGAAAGTTGACCCCCAGCCGATGAGTCTCCTCGTTGTCAAGACGGACGTTGAGACACACGTCTCGGTATGCTCCTGACTGCTGCGACGTGAAGTCCGGATCGAACCGATTCTTAACTCGCAGGATGACGAGCTCCTGGTCCTCGCAGATCCCTTTTAAGCATCTCACGATCTCTTCCAGGCTCTCGAACACCATTGATTGCCGCACCACGTCGAGCAGCCTCCACACTTTCCCCTTGTATGACCTGTGCAGCTTCTCAATCGACCGATCGAAGCCCTTGAGCCTTGCCCAGCCGTGTAGAGCCGCCGTCTCCTGCCCCTCATACCTCACCCACCTGATCTCACTCTCATCCCCCGCCTTCTCCTGCACAAGCCCTCCCCACCGCTTCAGCAGCTCCTTCACCTTGCGCAGGAAGGGAAGCTCGAGCAGCATCGCCTGATTGTAGAGCTGATCGAGACAAGTTATCCTCGCCGCGTCATATCCCATGGGTCGTTGCAAAGATGAGATACCATGCCCGGGCTCCCCCCTTTGCAACTGGCATATGGCACCCTTGCTCCAAGCCTCAGATCCGGAAGCGACAATCTGCTTCAACTTCTTCACTTGCCCCATGGTCCCTTGGTCTGCCGTCAGCGCTCGCCACACCTCGTTATAATACTTCACGTCGTCTTCTATCCCCAGCCATGCTCGATGGATTGCTCGTCTTCGCATCAACTGCACAGCCATCCAGCTCACCAACAACACCAATCCGGTTATAGGAAACTGAAAGTTCCCTCCCCCCAAAGTAATGAAGTAAAATGAAATAGAAGCAACCACGGTTATGCAAGCGTTGAAGAGAACTGTCGGCAAAAATTTCTCCTCCCAAAATACCAAAGACAGTCCTGTGGTCGAAGATCCCCAGCCTAGCAAGAAGAACAACAAGGCGACCCCCGCAGAATCTCCATGCACAGCACTGCTGATCGCGGCAGCGATCCCTAGAACACCAGTCCCCCAGAAGGCGAAGGAGAAGCACACAACTCCCATGCGAGGCCTCCCAAGAATGCTCACGATGGGGCCAGAGAAGCACCCGAGGACCACGGGGAAGAGGAAGAAGACGGTGCCAGCAGCCATGTACAGAGGGGTGACAAGGCTGATGACGTTTTCAGCTCCTCGTTGCAGGTCAGTGGGATAAGTCTCATCCCAACGGGGGATGCAGGCGGCATTGTAACGGTCCCAATCACATTTGGTACCGGACTTGAGGGTCCAGCTTGTGTTTGCCAGCTGCCAGGGGCTCCCCGATGCGGAGGTGACATCCAGCCGGAAACGGACAGGGTCTCGTCCCTCGGTTCCGGAGCGACTGTCCGTGATGAAGTAGAATGCGTTGGCTGATTCGAGACTCGGGAAAGAAAAGTAGAAGATATCCCCGTCCTCCACTCCTTGGACCGCTGAGGAGGTCTTACACCCGTTCAACATCCATCCCAGCTGAAGAGAATAGTTCCCTCCTGCTGAAACTGAGTCCTGCCTTCGTTGCAGAACTATCATCCTTGCCGATCTGACTTGAAACACTTGCTTGCGCATGTACGTTTGCCATAATCCTCCTTCCCCGAAACCGCGGACTGCATAGAAGATACCCCATATAATCAGCAGCGCCTTGAACCAGGTCTTCTGCATCGCTAGCGTGCAAGGGATGGAAGTGAAGAGCACGCTGGATGCT
Source organism: Guillardia theta CCMP2712 (assembly GCF_000315625.1). Classification (NCBI taxonomy): domain Eukaryota; class Cryptophyceae; order Pyrenomonadales; family Geminigeraceae; genus Guillardia; species Guillardia theta. The sequence continues at coordinate 58,757 of NW_005434571.1, forward strand.
GATGACTTCTTCACTGCATGCTGCAGCTCCTGGAGTCTTTTTCCAAGGGTATCCCCAGCAAACAGGCATCTCTGTCTCAACAAGTCCTTGTGTCTCTCTTCGTCCGTCAAGGTGTGAGCAGCAGATCGGAAGAGTGAGTTCAGGGACCCGGCCTCCCTTCCCGTCTCCGCAAGCGTTTCAACCAGGACCCTCGAGAGTTTATGGATCTTGTGATGCTTCAGTCTCCGGATCCAAGCGGAACAATCAAGCCTCGACCAAAACAACAAGCATCTGATGGATATGTTCACCTGATGCATTCTCCGGTACCCCTTCAAGTCTTTCAACATGCTCGTGGTGGCGGCAGATTGCAGACAAGTCAGGACTAGACGGATTTCACACACAAATGCACAAATGCCGTAGAACCTTGTTTGCTCTGTGATCAACCGTGCCTTGAGACACACATCCCTGACGTGTCCCAAGTTTTTGACCTTGTCCCTCCCAGCGAGTCTGTTCTTCAGGCTCACAATGACCACTTCTCTGTCTTCCATCAGAGTCTGCAGACAATCTGCGATGTCTTGTATCCTATCGAACATGATACTCTGCCGCACTAGATCCGTATGTCTTGCAACATCTCCATGGTATTTGCGAAGAATCTTTTCGCAGCTAGCTTCAAAGCTCTTCATAGGGGTCTCTTCAAAACGAGCTGTAGACCCGTGAGCGGTCTGCAGTCTTTCAACGAGGACCAACAACTTGTCGACTAACAGTTTCTGCATCGTCACTCCCTGAGCGTTCAGTTGGTCAAAGTTCGTGATTTCCTTGGTTTCAGCAAGCGATACACTTGCAAAGGAGGTGAAGGCCTCGGATGCTGCAAACTTGGAGGGAGTGCGAAATCTTCTCGACGAAGCAAATGTTTCGAGGGCTCGAATCCTATCCATGTCTGTCCTTGAATCCTCCTCGGTTACTGGATTGTATGCCATACGAAATTGCCGCAACTTCGCCGTCTTGCGTGCTTTTCTGTGACAAGCCTGTGCAACTTCCTCCAGCAGCATCAAGCTTGATTCCTCTCCCTCGGATAGAAAGTCCTCCCAGACCTTGTCGAGCTTGGCCTGGTGCATCATGGCAGACTTGCGGGAGGAAGCCCTGTGAGATTCACGGACTGCTATTAGGAAAAGAAAGAAGAACAACTCCACAGCTCTGATGTATGCCCCGTCTGATTTCAATGCAGCTTCGACCACGAGGAGGAGTAATGATGATGCCGCCCCGAGCTCCAACACCAAGCACTCGTGGAAGACGAGGGGACAAGGAAACAGGAACAGTATCTGCAGCAAACAAAGTCAGGTGAGCAGGAGGAGCGCGGCTGAGCAGTACCGTGAGGCTCTCGATCAGCACAACGTAGTCTGCCTTCAAGTTGCAGCTGCTCACCCTCACGATGAACTGAGAGATGCCAACGACGGCAGCAAGGAAGTATCCCAAGCACACGCTCTGCGCACAATCTCATCACTCGTACATCATTGCTATCTTTGGTAACGCTCTTGCCTGCACTGACGACTTACACTTGCCCCAACTTGCGCATACAACAGCAAGCAAGAGCCCGAGCCCTTTCAACAATCGCTCAACGATGCTCGCGAAGGCAGGCCACCGGCATGTGATAGCGTTCCAATCGATCTGATACAGTTGTTTTGGCTGCCACGGAGGAAAACCCCTCGAGAAATCTTCCATGGGCACGTCTTCACCCACTGAGACAGTCGCGACGCGAGCTAAGGACAGCATGGACGGCATCACGTACACTCTCCAGTGCTCGCCATCACTAGACGACTCAAGCGTGAATTCAACGGGGAGGAGGCCACTACTTATGTTAGGGGTGATCAAGTAGAAGCCGTTGAAAGAGAGTAGCGAATCTGATCTCAGGGTCAAGGACGCTTTTGCCCCCCGTTGTACATAAAAGTGCTCCTGGTCGTTTGAGACTCCTGGCATCGGAATCATGCAATTGCCTTTCAGTACCCCAAAGGATTGTATCCCAGGAGAAGTTATTGCAGGCCCTGCCAGTCCATTCTGAAGCTTTCTTGCTGTGAAGCGAAAGTAGCGAGCGGGCCCTTCCGCTTCTTGGATGCTCCCAAACGACCATAGCGCAGATTCAAAGGGAGGTGCGAAGAATAGCAGGAAAGCAACCAGGACCAGAGCCACTCGGAATATCCTCGCGGAAAGAAACCAAGTGAAGGGGTGAGGTGAGCACAGAACTTCGAACAGTTTCTGCGAGGCGATCTTTGTCCACGCGGCTTCAAGAGAATCCTGCAGTCGGTGACCCTTCCCCTGGCTGCTGGCAACAAGATAGTCGAGCCATACCTGAGGAAACTCGGCCATGGAGAGTGGTTCAGAGGAGATGCATTTACAGGTGTTGCCTCCCTCCCTTCACAAGGCCACCACCACCATCGTCGCTGCTATAGCATTGGGACAGCTTCACGCAATCAGGTGGTTAGGTTCCCGCGTCTAGCTAGTGCAAGGTAAGAGATTATCTAATGGACTTCATATGTTATCTTGTCATAGTATAGAGCTTATATTGATGAATGAAAACATTTTTTTCAGGAAGGAAAATTATTGTAATCCAAACGGTTACGGATGATTGTTTTGTAACGACTGAGGCGATCTTTGAATTCTGTGTTGAAATTTCAAAATAAATGATTGATATTCGAGATTTCCAGGTCTTATGTAACTTTATTTTATATTTTACTCTTGACCTCGACCGCATCGGTTCAAATAAAATGTTTTTTACTGATGACCGAGCCGACCTTTTGCGGCGGGAAATCATCAGCAGCTAGGGTTCAGGGTTCAACATTTCATAATAAACACCTTAGTATTTCGAGTCGATCGTATTACCCGCCCTCCCTTCCGGTCTGATCGTAGTAACAGTTTTATAGATTGTAGGGGTTTTAGCGGAAGTTAAAAAAAATAATAATAATAACCATCACTGCGGCGACCATGATATGATGGACCGGCTCCTGTGCCGCCGCGGTACTATATGAGCCGTACTATGATTCCGGGGCCGAACTCAGTAATGGCACGGCCGACCGGGACTCGCCGGACTCGGAGGCTCGGAGGCCGCGCTGTCGGGACCGTACGGTACTCACTGAGTCACTCGGAACGCCGCGGGGGCCGCGCCGAAGTTCGAGTCCCGGAGGCCGGAGTCAAAACTCAGTCAGCGGCAAGCTAGTCTGAATCGACAGCGCGGCGCGGCGGCCGGACTCCCCGGCCCGGAGTCCCGGATCATGGCCGCCCGCGGCGTTCCAACTGAGTTCACTGTCGGCCACCGTCGGGCCGGGGGGGGCGGGTGACTGGTGACCCACCGTCCGAGCGATACCGTGACCGTACGGTACGGTAGTACGGTCGGTGCGGCCGCACGGTCCGGCCGCCTCGGCCGCGGCGGCGCTCAGGCCTGAGCGTCACAGTAGTATGATGGCCCCCGCCGGGCCGCCATCACGGTCCGATCACCGTCCGACTCGCCGACGGTCAGTGCCCGGCCGGGCCGCGGAGGCTCATCGGAGGCCCACATCAGTACCCGGTGGCTATCATCGCCCGGCCGGGATACCCGGGCCCGGTCGGACGGACCATACCATTCTGGGGTCTTTTGTGGAAGTTGTAGTCTGGAGGGTGGTGGGTGCGGAAATGGGGGTCATACGACGATTTTCAGCTATACCTGAAATCTGATTAGTAATATTTCAGGTTCATGTCCAAATCCTGTTTATTAATGGCTTTTTAAATTTTGAAGCCGGGGCACACGCCTTCCCCCCCCTTCCACGCTTCTCCCTGAGCTTCCCCTCCTCCCTCGGGCCTTGCCTGCCCTTGCAAGTTGTACTCTTCGCTCTCCATTCTTCAGCTCCCTCAGTCACAACGCTTCTGGATCTCTCTGCTCTCCTCCGAAATTGATTTCCTCCTGAGTTTCATGCCTTACACACGCTCACGGCCTGTGCAAGGTTGAGTTACAGATAACTGCAACATGGCGCATCTTGACAAGGAAGCTCTTCGTACCGTGCCATACAAGACCGTTGTCAAGCCCTACATGGCACTTTGCCAGTAGATCTACCGGGAGAAGGTTTGTTTCGTCGTTTGATGGAAACTAGGAGCGACGAATGCAACAGTGATCGACAGCCTTGGAATTTTCTTGCTGCAATGGGTTAAAATGCTGATATGAATAGTCTCAGGCTTATTTTCGGACAGTGACAAAGAACAGAAAGCATGGAAATATTCGATGATTCAAAGCTCCAACACCTTCGATGGTTGTGACATTTTGAAGTCGAGGGTTTCACTATGCATGACAGTGAGCATTGTTCAATTCAACATTATAATGATAAAAAGAGCAATATGAATCCATGGAATGTTCACAAAGTTGACGCTGTGATTGAGAGCAATCTCATACACGTAAACATTTTTTTTCCTGTCAGCGTACCGTGATTAACATGCGCACTTCAATATGTCTTACTTTCTAGGTTTGCTTCGCGAAGTCCATTGCAGCCAGTGCGCGCAATCTTGAGCCTTCACCGATGGTTAATTTTGTTGAGAGCTTTCACTTTTTGTGATGTTAGCATACAATCATACCTTCCTTCAGGATTCTTTCATCGTTTCATTAAGGTTTCTTTCATTGCAATCATGTTCAACCGTAAGCTTAGAGTCCTAATGATGCGTTCCATACATAAAGGAGACATGCACAGAAATGAACCAACAAATGTTTGTGTGAATTTCTTGTAAGGTCAACCGCATCATGTATGCATGCTTCTCTATTGTGAAAACCTCTTGTGATTTGCTCAAGTTGTCATTGACAAGCAAAACCAGTGATGTTTAGCATTAGCATTTACAACGCTAACATGCATCACTATTTGGAAATTGTAAGATGACATGTTTCTTTCCATGATGTGCACGCATGCATACACTCAGGTGTAGACATGAGAAATGACAGTTGATGTATTCAATTCAATCCAGTGCTGCAAGCGCATGGTGCAGGATGTAGAACAACACAAGCACAAGCCCACTTCAAGGTGGTATATTTCAGTAAGAATGAACGAGATGAAACATCGCAAAGCATTTGCAAGTCTTCATTAGCACTTTGGCGAGAACATGGCGTATCCATGTGAAACTTGAAGTGTCGCCCAACACGACGTCGGCATTAAGTTCACGCGGGGCAGGAAGAGCCTGGACTTCGGAAGAAAGCGATAGTCCGATGATGCAAGTTGTAGGGCTATCTTACCTAAAGGCCGCTCTGTGGGAAACTGATTTGAACAAGGATTTTGAACAAGGATGCGAAAAGCCAGCTCTGCTGTGTATCCAAGAAGTGATCAATCTGTCGAACTATCCACAGAATCATGATGGTTTTGAATCGCTCTATCGTCATCGAGTCCAAAGCATATGTTCTATCAAGCAATGCAGCAAGTTGCATCACGCCTTTGCAACGTAATTTTGTATCCACCACACGCTGAATGGTTTTATCACCAGAGTGAGGGATATCGGCTGTCCGTAAATCGAGGCATGCATGCCAGATGGCAACAATTTCATAGTTCTGCTTTCAATCATGTTAGACTACATCAAGATTCGAAGTCTCTAAGCTTGCATAATCGTATCTAGCGCGTTGGTAAGGTGCCTTCCCCATCGCCTCTTGCCCTGGCCTGTGGTGTCGCCCTGTGGAGTAGAGGAATAAGACCACCTCTACCTTATTTTTTCCAGCGATTTCATCTGGATTGGGGGTAGGGGGTAGTGATTCAGGTCAAATAACAATGATTCGAAATTTGGGCTCAGAACCCCCTTCATGGATTTTAAGATGTGGGGTGGGGTAATTTTTGACCACTCGTTACTTCAAATTGAATCGTAACGGTAACCCAAGAGGAGTCTTTTCGACTTACCCAGTGCTAGCTCAAGTTCGAGGTGACCCGGGAATTCTACAAGTACCGGCCCCCCACCGACCGCAAACCAGCTTAATACCCCGCAAAAACCGTGAGGGGTCGGTATCCACCCCTCCCCTGAGAAACGAAATGCAAATATCGTCGATTTGTTAAGAAACGACTTCCACAAAAGACCCGGGCCAGAATGTACGCCGGGTGTGTAGTAGTGCAACCGTTGAAGTGACTTAAGGGTGGCAATCATTGAATGGCACCCGGACCGAGGCTTTCGAGTTTCAATGTGACTCAAAGTTATTGAACAGTGGCCCGCCGGACTCCGGGCCGGGCTGCCGGCGCTGGGCGGCCGCCCGGCCGGGCCCGGCGCCCGGCGGCCCGGCCCGGCGGGGCTGAGAGTTAAAGATCGGTACTACGGTACGACTCCCGGCCCGTTGAATCAAGCCCTCGGCGAGTCACGGCGGCTCATCAGAGGGCCGCGGCCCGGCCCGCCGGGCCCCCGTTCAACGCCGGGCCCGGAAGTTACTACTGCCACGGTACGGTCACGGTGGTGACTCGCCCGGGGCCGGGTGGAATGTACCGGGTCTGAGTGGCACTGTCACTGCCAGACGCCGCCCTCCGGCCGGGAGCCCGGGCCTGGTGGCCGCAGAGTCACGGGCCGATCCGATCGCACCCGGCGGGCGGATCACCGTGCCCGGTCAGACTCTCCGATCGGGCCCGTGGCTTGCGTGACTCAGTCCGGGCCGGGCCGGACTCTCAACCGGACGGCCGAGCAGAACGTTAGACAAGTTGAAACGGCACTGGAACCAGCGTCAGTGAAGGTGGCGGCCGCGATGGGGGTGAAGTGAGCGGGGAGGAAGTAAGAGCAGGAGAAGGACAAGACACTTCACAAGCAGCATCAAAGACATACGAGAGAGCTCCTGCTCTTGTGCTGCCTTCGATCTTGACCCGCCATGCCTCGTCTCCATGGCGCCAACGAGGCTATGATCCTTGTGCTGGTGGTGGGACTGCTTCGATACACCCAGGGGTTCCAAGCTGGAGATGCATTCTCAAGAGTGAGCCCGTTGAGATATCGCAGGTGTGAACAGTCAGTCTGCAGACAAGGAGGATTCCTGCTCCGCAGCAAGAGAACCAACCGCGCGGTTCGCTGCGTTAGCCTGAAGGACTCCGCAATGACGCAAGAGGAGAAGTCGACCTCCCCTCAAGACATACAGACAGTCGTCATTTGCGGGCCATCCGGGGTAGGGAAGGGAACAATTATCAACAGACTGAAGGAGGAGCTGGCTGGGAAGATCGGCTTCTGTGTCAGCCATACCACCAGGCAGCCTCGATCGGGAGAGGTTGATGGGAGGGAGTACTGGTTCACCAACCAAGAGGAGATGAGGAACCGAGTGGAGCGAGGAGAGTTCCTGGAAGTCAACGAAGTCCATGGGGAGCTGTATGGCACAAGCCGAGCGGCGCTGCTGGACGTCATGTCCAGGGGTCTGCTGCCGGTGCTGGACGTGGACGTGAAGGGAGCGAGGGATCTGAGGAGCAGTGGGATCAAAGGGCTGTACGTGTTTCTCGCTCCTCCTTCCCTCGACCAGCTCGAGAATCGGCTGAGGCTGAGGAAGACAGAGACAGAGGCGAGCATAGAGAGGAGGGTGTCGGCAGCGTCTAGCGAGATAGAAGCGAGCAAAGAAGCAGGGCTGTTCGACGAAGTAGTAGTCAATGACGTGCTGGATAATGCGTTTGAGGTGGTGAAGAGCAAGATCACGCCTTTCCTGCAAGATGCAAGACCGAAAAAGGTGAGGTTTCCTGGTTGCAATCTGTTGACTCTGTTGAGAGATGGAGGTGATGGTAGTAGATGTTGATCAGGAACAAGCATGGTGACTCGATGCATTGCCGTCGACCTGATTGAAGCACTAATGAGATTGTTCGATGCTATGCTGATGATGAGCAAGATGATGATGAGAATGTACATGAGAGTATGATTGATGAGTGATGATGGCAAAGTTGGTGGAAGTAGCTGATTTCTTGCTTGCTTGTTTGGTTGCTGCCACTTACTATGTTCATGCTTAAAGGTTGACTCGCTCCCGCGAGTCATCTTCATCCTGGGAGGTCCTGGTAGCGGCAAGGGAACTCAAAGCGAAAAGCTTGTCAAGAGATTCGGAGCCACCCACCTCTCAGCTGGGGACCTGCTAAGGGCAGAGCAGGCCACCGACTCCAGCGATTCCCAGCTGATCAAGAGCTATATAGCAGAGGTAGGGGATGTTCAGTTTTCTGCTCCTCCCCCGCCATCAGAGCCTCCTGCTCCTCTTCCTTCCTCCTCCTCCCTCGTCGTCATCGAGTGCCTTGCTTCACCCTTGTTGGACCAGTACTCTCCTGTTCCTTCCCTACTTGTTCCTGCTTGCAAGCTCGTTGAATTATTTGAGCTCTCCCTGACTTGCTCCCAAGGGTAAGATCGTTCCGGTCGAAATCACCTGCCGCCTCCTCAACCGTGCGATGCAAGAGGTCGCGGCAAAGTCACCCGATCGTTCCCAGGTCAAAAAAAATACAACCAAAAAAGAATCACAAGAATTTACAACTGCTCAGGTCTTTCTCATCGATGGATTTCCGCGCAACATTGAGAACTTGAGGGGATGGGAAGAAGTGAGTTGAGGAGGGGATGAACTGATAGAAAGAGGGAGGAATGGAAAGTTGGCGGGAGGGAGCGAGGGAGCGAGGGAGCAAGGCAAGGAAGGGAAGTGGAAGGGAGGGAGCGAAAGAGGGAACAAGGCAAGGAGGGGAGGAGGAAGGGAGGAACAGAAGATCATGTTGGTTTTTGCAATCAATCGGTAAGTGTAATTCTTCTCCAAGGTTGTTGGAGAGAAAGCTGTCATATCGCTGGTTCTTTTCTTCGATTGCCCAGAAGAGGTGAGGAGACGAGGAGAGGAGAGGATACTGGATAGGAACGTTCCTTTGAATGGGAATGGTTTTATGCTGTGTTGTTTGTCGGAACTTTCGATTTATGGGTCAGGTTGGATATTGATTCTGAATCTTTGTTATGTTATTGTTGATGGTATGATCCGAGCTTAAAGAAGGCGAGGAATGAGTTACTACGCATGAGCTCATAATATTTTCTTGGCGATTCGTTTCCTTGTGGGATGTGAAACTTTCTTTGTTGATGCAAATTTGGCAACAAACAGGTCATGCAACAACGACTGCTTGAGAGAGGGAAAACATCTGGAAGAGCAGACGACAACATTGTCTCCATCAAGAAGAGATTCGTAACCTTCAAGGAAGAGACGATCCCGGTGGTGCAACAGCTTGAGGTTGGACGATTTTGATGATGGGGATGGAGATGGATGTAATGATGATGGGGATGATGAGAATGCCGCTGATGCTGATTATGATGACAAGACGGCAATGATAGTAGAGGGGATCAGAACAGTAGTGATTGTGATTATTGCATGAGAATCTGTTGGAGAAGTTGACGAGCTGTATAACATTTGTATCTTGAGACTCACAAGATGTTTGCAGAATCGAGGTCTTGTCAAGAAGGTGAAAGCTGATCAGGTAGCAGTTGTCGTGATACATCGCGGAAGATGATGGTGATTGTTTGCAGGAAATCGAGCAAGTGTTTCATGATGTGGAAAAAGTTTGCATTGCAAGTGTAGACGCCTTCCAATGACATGAGACACTGGGATCCGGAAGCAAAATAAAAGGTGTTGGAACAAAATTACAATTTGATACAAGAAGAATAAAGAATAAAGAACCCTCTCATCAACTAATAAACATCTCATCTCATCTCATCTCATCTCATCTCATCTCATCTCATCTCATCTCATCTCGTGTCTGCCTTTTCTTGTTCTTCGACTTCTTGAAACCTTGCGATCCTCTTCTTCACCTCCTGCAATTCAAACGTCACGCAAATCCCCTTCAAACTTCCATCCTCTACATCCCCCACCTTCCCCCCTCCCCTCCTTTCCTTCAGATCCTCTGCTCTCCTCCCCCATCACTCTCTCCTCTGTCCTCCTCCGCCTCAACTCCCTCCCCTCTCCCTCTTCTCCTCTTCTTTCTCCTCACCTTCATTGTAGCTTTGAAGTTGCTAGCAGGCGCTAAGAACTTGTCGCTCATCTTGCTGATTCCAAGCTGAGAGTGAATGAAATTGAGGCCCTGAGCCTACAGTCAGCTCCTCCTCTCCTCCTTCTTCCCTCCTCCTCCTCCTCCTCCTCCTCCTCCTCCTCCTCCTCCCCTCTTGCTCCCGCCCCCCTGCTCCCCCCTCCTCATCCCATTTTTCTCCTCCTGCTCCGTTTCTTTATCTCCGTCGTCCTCCGTGTGTTGTTCCTCACGCTCTTCCTCACTTCCTTTCTTGTCCTCGCATCTATTCTCACCTCAGAGATCATCTTCAAAGCACTCGATGCCTTCGAGCCGACGCAGAGGAGGGCAAGGAAACCTGAGAACCAGTGAGGAGGAGAAGGATGGGAGGAGGAGGAGGAGGATGGGGGGAGGAGGAGGAGGAGGAGGAGGAGGAGGAGGAGGAGGAGGTAACTGACTTACCAGCAGCAAACGAGTCCACAAGCATGAAGGCAGTTCCAACCTGTTCCTTCAGTGTTAGCAGCTTCCTCGCCCCCTCCCCCTCTCCCGCCTTCTCTGCCTTACTTTCTCCTCGAGGTCGAAGG
>NW_005434571.1:69354-91033 GCF_000315625.1 Guillardia theta CCMP2712
GCTTCCTGCATTGTTCGACCGAAATTTGGTCTAAATTTTGTGGGCGATGGGAAGTAACCGCGAGTTCCGGGGGACCATTCTGGTAACCACCATAGATGGGAGACCGTAATGCGAGGCCGTCCCGTGCTCTGTCAGTCCTGTGCTTTGCAGGGTCAAGAGTCTTCTTGGGGGTAGGGGTAGTAAAAGGAAAATGATGGGGTTATTTGATATCATTTCTTAGTCATTTAGGGGGGTAGGGGTCTAGGATGGATGAGTACGAGGGGGTACCCAACAGGCGTAGTCTGCGGGAGCCCTTGCATGTGATGGCGGGAAGCGAGGTTGTTCATGACAGAGGGATGAGAAGAGGAGAAGAATCAGCATGATGAAGTTGGCAGTGACGAAGACGATGAAGATGCTGCGACTAGGATGAAGGGACGGAGAAGGGAGGAGGTGTAACGACGGGATGCACAGCCTGTAGGACAGGAAATTTGGCGAGGAGATTGACGTCGACGATGACAGCGGGAGAGGAGGACAAGAATTCAGAGAGGGGAGGGTGTCAGAGACCATGACAAAGATCGAGTAGTTGGTAATGCAGGTGATACTGTAAGCTCTATGCTCAAGTAGAGGGCAGACGTAGGTTGAAGACTCGTAGCAAAGCAGACACCAATGCATAGTGCCGTTCTGATCTACCTGATTGTAATTATCTGACTCTTCTTCCTCCTTCCACAGCACCTCCTCCTCCTCTTCCTCCTCCTCCACCACCTCATCTTCCACCACCACCACCTCCCCCTCCTCTCACCGCCCATAGTCGCGGGTATCCTTCTTCGTCTCTGAAAGCCACAAAGTCCACCGAGATGTACCCGATGATCCCTTTGTCGGCGCAGACCTGAAGAGAAGGCGATGAGAAGGAAAGAAAAAGTTGGCAGGAGGAAAGGATGATGGAGGAGGGAGGAGGGAGGAGGGAGAAGGGAGGAGGGAGGAGAAAGGGAGGAGGGAGGAGGGAAGAGGGAAGAAGGAGGAGGGAGGAGAGAAGGGAAGGGAGGAGGGAGGAGGGAGGAGGGAGGAGGGAGGAGGGAAGAAATTTTCTCTTTCTTCAATCTTTCAGGGAGTTTTCTCACCTTGCCGATAGCTGTGGCTGCAGCGTTCAAGGCTTTCTTGTTTGCTGATAGCAAAACAATTCAGTCACGAACTCCTCCCACTCCTCCCCTCCCCTCTTCACTTTTCATTCCCTTCCTCTCTCTCCTCTCCTCTCCTCTCCTCTCCTCTCCTCTCCTCTCCTCTCCCCTATCATGTTCAAAGCAGCTAACCTGTCTGTTGAGGAAAGATTGCACCCATGTAATGATAATCTTGAGTGAACAGATGGTCATGCGTGGAATGAATAGAAACCTGTAAACAAGTATGTCACCTTCACTCAAGCCCAGCGCTTTTTCATCCTCAACCCACCCCCCTGCCCCTGCCCCCGCCTTCTGCCCCTGCTCGCCCTCTCTCGCTCTCTCCGTGTTCACCTCTCCGGTGGGCAGGATGAAGAGGTTGACGCAAGGAGAGTCGACTTGCCCTCCTGCCGCTGCCTCGATGGTCCCACCGACCCGCGTGAACGTTTCTTCGTACGCCTCCCACGTGGGATAGATGTCCTGAGGTTGAAAGGTGAGGAGGAGAGAAAAAAGGAAGGAGAGGAGAGGAAGAGGAAGAGGAAGAGGAAAAGAGGAGAGGAGAGGAGGAGAGAAGAGAAGAGAAGAGAAGAGGAGAGGAGAGGAGAGGAGAGGAGAGGAGAGAAGAGCGGAGGAAGAGGAGAGGAGAAGGGCAGCGGAGAAGGAAGAGATCACTGAAGGTGGAAGATGCGGGAGGGGAGAGGAGAAGGTAGCTGCATGCTCGTAGTGTCACCTTATGTGCTATCTGAGCTCTCTTTGGAAGAATCTGCTCGAGCTCCTCGACTACCTGTGGACAACTTTGTTAGCTCAAGGTATCCTCTTGTTCAGCCCCCCGCATTTCCCATTCACCCCCTTCGTTTCTTTCTCCTCCTCCTCCTCATCGCTTTCCTTCTACACCTCCTCGCTCTCCTCCTCCTCCTCCTCGACACTCTCCTACTCCCCACTCTCCTCCTCTTGGTCACTATCCTCTCCCTCTCCCTCTCCCCTCCCCTCCCCTCCCCTCCCCTCCCCCTCCTCCTCTCACCTTTCTGAGCGCCGCCTGCTGTTTCTGCGGGTCCATCCACAGGTTGAGGCTCCTTTCCCGCTCTCTCAGCAGGGCCGCGTGACTTTGAAGGGCTGAGGTCTCAAGCCAGGCGTGCCCTCTCCCTCCAAACTCATCGTCGATCTGCCGCTTCCCGTCAGTGTCCTCGTCCTTGTCCTGATCCTTGTCCTGATTCTTCTCCTGATCCTTCTCCTACCTCTCCTTCCTTTCCTCCCTCCTCCTTCCCTTCCCATCTCACTCTTCATCCGTTTCTTTCTTTCTCCAGCGCCCATCTCTTGACCCATCCACTTCCCCCCCAGCCTTCCTCCTTCTCCTCCAATCAAGTTCTTCTCCTCCTTTGACTCTTCCTCCACTCAGTCTCATTCTCCTCACCTTGAACAGCCATCTCTGCACGTCTAGTCGCTCGAATATCAGGCGAGCAAGAGCATGCAGAGTTTCTTCTGTGCTGTAAAGATCGTAGGCTCCAGGAGGAGAGTTCACCTGCCGCTCCGTCATCATCTCCTTCCTCCTCGTCCTCTCCTCCTCTCTTCCTCTGCTCTCTGCCTCCTCCCCTCCCCCCTTTCTTTCTTCCTCTCCTCTCCTCTCTTCTCCTCTCCTCTCCTCTCCTCTCCTCTCCTCCAACCTTCTCCTCCTCTTCTCCTCCCCCCCCACCCTCCAGCTTCCTCCTCATTTCATCTGCACCTCTGCGATTGAGAATATTCGGCGAGATCCTGACTTGGAGGAGTAGACGGTGGCAACTTGAGGCTCCGGGGAGAGGAGGGGCATGTTGAGACAGCACGCAAGCTAAAGCACGTGTATCAGGAATATGAGCAAAAGGAGGAGAAGGAGGAGGAGGAGAGAAAGGAAGAGAAGGAGAAGGGGGTTGGAGAGAGAGAAAGACAGAAAAGGAGGAGGAGGAGGAGGAGGACGGCCGTTGATGGATCCGTTTTACCTTCAGATCTTCTGGACCAACTACACCCGGGATTATGTATGCGTCCTTCCCCTGTTCAAGATTGTTATGATACCAACATTATCATCTCTATCTCCATAATCAATATTCCCATATATCATCATCACCACCACCACCACCAACATCACCATCACCATCACTTCATCAAACCCATTCATACATTCAGTTCGCCATACCTTGGCAAAGTTGATGATCCGCTTCAAGCATCGAGGAGAGTAGAGGAGGATAGAGGAGATAGAGAAGTGAGAAGGAAATCGATCGTAGTTCTCAGGAAACACAATCTGAAAGTTGAGCATGTCAGAGCATGTTGCCGAGAAAGCACAGGCAAGGGAGTGGGTGAAAGACAGCAGGGATAGCAAAGAAATGAACTGAAGATAAAAGAGCGGGAAGGGGGTTGGGGGAGGAAAGGACATGGAGAAGGAGGAGAAAGGGAGAAGTAGTTATAGTGGTAGAAGGAGGAAGAGGAGGAGGAGGAGGACAAGGAGGAGAAGGAAGAGCAGGAGAGAGGAGGAAATAGGAGGATAAAGGAGGAAGAGAAGGCGAGTCAGGAGGAAACCTTGAATCGATCATCGGCTGACTCGGTTCCTCGCACTTGCAGGAGCTTGGAGTAGTACTGAACAACATCCGGGCTGAGAGGGAAGGGAGCAACGTAGATGACCTGGCGGAAGGTGAGGAGGAGAGAAGAGCAGGAGTATGACCCGTAAGGTTGCATGATGAGAAGCAGTAAGGCAAGACATCGTGATGAAGAGGAGGGGAAAAGGGGGGAAAGGAGGAAGGGGGGGGGGAGGCGGGGAGGATGATGATGATGAGGAGGAGGAGAGAGTAGGCGGAACAGGTAGAGAGTGATAAAGAGGGCAAGAAGATGGTTTAAGTCTAAGGAGGGATTGGCAGAGGAGAAGCGAAAAAGAAGGAGAGAATCAAAGAAAAGGTGGAGGATGAAGAGGAGAAGGAGGAGGAGGAGGAGGAGGAGGGTACCTCGACATCGGGGGAGGAGGACCAGGTGAGCCTGCCCAGCTGATTGTTCTGCCTGATGGCAAAGTCTTGCACGCTCATCCTCTGAGCCTCCTCGCGGGAGATGGAGGGAACGTGCACGACCACTCGTTTTCTCCTGCTCATGTCCTGCCACTGCTGCTGGAGTTTGATGGAGAGCTGCTGAAACTGCGTCTTCCTGTCTTCGATCTTCTCCTCGATGAGCTGAAGGAGGAACGTGGTGAGAGAGGTTCAAGGTGAGGCGAAGGAAGAGACAACAGGGTGGAGAGGAGGGAAGGAGAATAAGCGGGGAAGACGAGGAGGGAGAGGAAACGAAGGAGAGAAGAGAGCAGATGAAAACAAGACATGGAGACCCGGCAAGAGGAGAGAAGAAGAGGATGAGGGAGAAATAAACAAAACAGGAGAAGAAGCAGTTGGAATTGTATTAAGTGGTACCTTGGTTGCTCGTCGGAACGTGATGATTGTCCTCCATTGTCTTTGTATAATACAACACGACTGCGATATTAACACAATCAGTTTCTCCCCAACACCAGAAGCAGACAAACAAACCAACAAACAAGGAGGGGGAGGAGGAGGAGGAGGAGAAGGAGGTAAAATCACGAGACAACAGAATGAAGCCTTCAAGCACCAACACAACGACATGCTCCAACCTTGTATCTGTGCAACGATTGCCGGAACTGCTTGCGGCAGAAATGGCCTCGGTAAACTGACTGCAGCACTAACGAGGCGCTTCTCTCCTTGTCACTTCCTCGGTATCTTCCTCCCGGAAGCTTGACAAGCTCAAGAACCTGCAAAGACATCACTATCGCAATGATCGGCTGACACAAAACGACTGGGGTGTAGAAACCAAAGAGATGAAATCGAAGGATGTTTACGGCATTATGTAAAGAAACACAAGAACACGTCAACAGTCTCTGAGTGTCGCAATGGATGTTTGATCTACGAAACAAACAGGTGCAATAGGCATGCTTGGCCAACATAATAGAGTCGTCACTCACTAGTAGATCACGACAGCAAAAACAATAGAAGAAAGCAACTGAGAAGCAACCTATTCGAATAAATCTCACCTGTTCGAGGTTGACCAAACAATCGAGGAGGTCGTCGTTACTGGGTTCTTTGTAGTCCAGCTGAGCCAGCAGCGCGACTTTGTTGCCATCGACGTAAGCAAGAGGAACATTGTAGTTGCCAAGGAATCTCTCGAGCCTATCGGAGAGTCCGGTGAGAAACAAGGAAAGACAAAGAAAACAAAATACACAGAATCATCAACATCATCAAAAGTGATTCTCATCCCCAACAAAATCATATCGCTCATCCGTCTCCTCTCACGTGAACAAGCTCTCCTCCCCCCTCCCCCTCCTCCCCTCCCCCCTCCTCCCCTTCCCCCTCCTCACCTGGAAATAATATCTTGAATCGCTCCCCACATCACCGTGTGCTTCCTCTTGTACGACTCAAACTCAGGGGTGGACGAAAGTGTCAATCCTCTCCGTATGATGAACTGATGCAGTGAAAACTCGTCCAGCAGCGTGTTGTAGTCCCTGGGTGTCCCTCCTCCCTCCTTCTTGTCCCTTCCTCCTCCCATCTCCGGCAAATCTTCATCCCCCCCTTCCTCTCCCGCAGGCGCTATCGCAACCGAGACCTTGCGTACCTTGGACTCCTCCTGTTCGCCCACTTCCATCTGCACGCTCATGCTCTTGTGCGGCTTCGACCTCATGGACGCGGTGGATCTAGGGAGCGTGTTCAGATCAACCTGTCTGGCTGAAGAAATCATATCCATCTTCACTCCCGCCAGCGAGAACCCTGTCGGGTTGGTGTACGGCTCCTGCCGCACGAACTGCTCGTCCCAAGGATGCATCTGTACAGGCCCGCAGAGGACGGGGGCAGGCGTGCGGACGAAGGCAGGAGTGAGATCGACGTACTTGGGTATCAGTCCCTTGTTGACCAGCTCTGACATGCCCTTATGAATGTCCTTCTGCGTGAGGCGAGGAGGAGGAGCGCTGGGGTCGCGGCGAACAGCAGCAGGAAGGACGGTGCCTGGTTCCGACGTCTTGGATCGGATGACACTGCCTGGGACCTTCTTAGGTTGCCTTGGCTTCGGAGGAGGAGGAGCGGCAACGCCAAACCTCTCCTGCAGGAAGTTTCTTGCTTCGGAGGAGTTGGGCTGCATAATCAGATCCATCTGCCTCTTTGACTGCATCTGCTCCTTAACAGATAGGCGGCGGAGAGACGCTGAGTTGGGCCGTGAGGTGGATCTTGACCGCTTGGTGTCCCTGATTGCCGGTAGAGTTGTGTACTGCTCGTTGAAGGCATTGTTCAGCACAACCTCTGTCTTCAACTTGATGTCGTTCTCAGCTTTGTCGATGAGCTGCTGTAGCAGAGAGATCTTCTTGGTCGCGCTGGCCTCACTGGTGGACGTTGCCGAGAGGTCTGAGCGCAGTGCTCGCAGATTGTTCTGAACCTCGAGGAGGATCTTCCCAACATCCTCGGCATGATACGAGGTACTCGGCATGGCAGAAAACTTGCCTTCGAGCAAGGCTCTTACTCTGACAGTGTCAGCCCTTCTGCTCTACACACACATCGTCCTCTTCCAGCTCCGAGGTACAACATCTCTCTCTCCTATCCTTTCTCTCCCTCCTCCCTTTCTCCCTCCTCCGGGACGCCCAGCCTCGCCTTCCACCGGCTGCATGCCCCAACGGAAACTGACCGTTGCAAGACCGTTGCACGATTATACCAAACCCGCCTCGAATGAAATTCAGGTGGGACCCCCAATTTCATGGCCAATTTGGGGGTGGCTAGACCCCTCCTCCACCCTCCTGCCCAACGGCAGGGCGGAGCATGGAGGGGTTCAATCT
This sequence comes from Guillardia theta CCMP2712, assembly GCF_000315625.1. Taxonomy (NCBI): domain Eukaryota; class Cryptophyceae; order Pyrenomonadales; family Geminigeraceae; genus Guillardia; species Guillardia theta. Next base: position 76,312 of record NW_005434571.1, read on the forward strand.
AGAGGAGCAGGCGGCGATCAGAGATCGAAGCGGCGAGCTAAGCGACCAGGTACGTGGACGATGATGAGGGCGATAATGATCATCGATGATATCATGTTGATGTTGACGAAGCAAAGATGTTGACAACAAGATGAGAAGCAGTTTTGTTGAGCAGAATAATGAGATGTGAATAATTCGGTTTTGTCGACAAGAGGCTGAATGTGTTGATACTGCTTGGTTGATTCCTACGTGTGGGCCGATGATGACAATCATGGTCAGTATCGCAAGTACCTCGCGGATCATCCGGAGCTGACGCAGATAATGCATGACTTTCTTGTGAATGTCCTAGTGAACAAGCCTGAAGACTGTTTCCAGTGAGTCTTTCTCCTGTCTTTACTCCGTCCTTTTCCACCTTCCCTTCCAACACTTGATTGTTTCTTTGTTTTCGAAGCCCATCTCCGTTGATTGCTGTCCCGTTGAACACTCCTGTTTGCTCCCTCACCCCGTCCAATCAACTCTGTTTCTCCCTCCTTCATCCCTCAAGTCAGCTGATGGAGACCTTAGGTTCTGCAATGAATACTTCGAGAGCTTCAAAGGAGGCGATGGCTCAGGGGATGCGGTAGATGGGTGGGGGTATGCGAGGGCAAGACCGCTCCTCCTGGTCGGTCCTCCTGAGAGCGGCAAGAGGGGACTAGCGCGGGACATGGTGAAGGCTCACATTGATAAGTTTGGGGTGCTGGTGGCGTTCACGGATAGGGAGCTAAAGGAGAAGGAGAAGGAGGGGGTCGACTTTCAAACCATGGACCGAGGCTCTTTCAGCATAGCGGCGGGGGCGGACGAGTTCATCGTAGAGCAGGAGATAGGAGAGAGTCACTATGGCTGGAAGCATTCGAACCTTGAGAGCATCTTTGAGACTGGTAGGTGTGCCCTGATCCCTTGCCCGTACTCCTGCTTCTCCTCCTTCCGAACTGCTCTAGCGGGAAAGTTCATGCCAAGATGTGTCCTTATCAAACCAGAGGTCGAGGCCTTGAAGCGTCGCCAGCAAGAGAAGGGCTTGAGCAATGAAGAGATTGAGAAGAGGGCGAATGAAACGATGAACATGTATGCTGAGATAGAGAAGAAGGTTGGACTGTTCGAGAAGGTATGAATGCACTAGGTCATGTTGTATCGACTGACGAGACTCGCAATGAAAGGAGTTTGTTGTGGAATATGACCAAACTTCGATTTCTAGAAAGTCTGCTGAACAGATAGTGGGTGCGTTCTCAACATCCTCTCTTCCCTCTTTGTCTTCATTTGACTTTCAAGCCTATTTTTTGATCTTTTTTTATCTTCTTTCCCTTGTAGAATGGACGCTCTCGATCGACTGGGAGCTGAAGCTGGACAAGGACTTGTCGCATGCAGCCACCAAGATTCAAGGGCAGGCGAGAAGACGACGAGACGCTCGGAGAGTGAAGAAGCTCAAGGAAGGTAACAGTGCCTCTTGCGCGCACAAACGCTCTCCTTGCCGAACTTACTTGCGTATCGTTTGCTGCAGAGTCGAAGTCGAAGGAGAGTTCAGAATGAAGAGAAGCTTTCTGATTGTATATGAACTGCAGCAAAGATTGAGAATTCAATAGCTGTGAGCGCCATTGCAGCCTGTCCTACACACCAGAGATGTCCCGAGGCACGGGTCTGCCTTCACTCCCTCAGGGCAAGGAAGGAGAAACTGAACTCTTTCTCGTGCAGTGAATTGCATCATCTCTACTGGTCGACAGGTCAAGGAACGATCTTCCATCGATTTCTAGCTCGTCGCCCATCCCCAGTCTCCACCTTGCCTCCAACGGCAGACGGGGCAGCGTTCTCTTCGTACCTTGACTCTGCGGGTCGTCCTTGAACAAGGTTATGAAACCATCGCCGACATGCTGACTCCTTCTGCTCAACCATGCTTGGGTGACCTGCAGGACCCCCGCACACTTCACGCATCCATCACACAGCCTGTTTTCGTCGCATCCTATCTTGGACCGACAGCACGGCTCGCTCGTCGCTTGTTCTTTTTTTTTTCCTATAGCCTTTGCTTGTAAGCGACGCATTGAATAGACTGGCTGTGCTCAGGTTGTTCCAACACGCCTATGCTGGGCTCCTCTCGCAACTCGTGCAGGGCCCGTCCGTGCTTTACCGGCCCTTCTCAAGTCATCCCTCGTATCGCCGTCGCTTCTCGCCGACGAGACGATTGGAGTTTGGAAGCTCCAGGAAGGGGCAATACTGCCTCTTACGCGCACAAACACTTTCCTTGCAGACCTGAAGGATGAACCATACAGTGCATATGAGATACATAGCTCGCGTGTGATGCATCGTTATGTGTTCTTCCAGCGCAATCGATTAACGATTCAACGACCAATTGAGACCACTTTTCTCCACACAGCTGCCAGTCAAACCCCTCAAGTCAGCAAAGGCGGAAATCTGCTATCAGGTTCAAAGAAACAAGGCGAGCCCATCTCTAACAACAACGCTTCCTCCTGCTCCAGCGCATCATGCCTGATGGCGATCTTATTCTCCTGAAATGCAAGCAACATCTTGTCCTTGACTGCATATGGTGCTGAGTGTTCTACAAGGTTGCAATCGTTCACCAGTTCTGACATCTGTTCTTTTCTCATGCCGTCCAGCTGTTCTTTGATCGTCTTTCCCCCTCCCTCACAGTTATGCGCGGTCCGAATGCAAGGAGGAGATAGTCAAACTTCCTTGCTGATGAGCTCTGTTTGCAACGGATTTTTTCTGTAGCCGCCATCATCCAGCAACCATTACAACATGATTTTCCATAACAAACGGAGATATCCTCTCCTATCGTCGACCGAGCTTGAGGAATACATTGCTAGAAATCACGTCGACCGCTGGCCAAAAAGTTGATGAAACAGCCTCATTTGAACAAGCTTCAATGAAAGTGAACAAAAAAAAAGAATATTTACAGCAAGATCACAGATAATTACACTTTTGTAAACCCCAGACCATCTCCTCGTCCTTGCTCTCCTCCTCCTCCCCCTCCCCCTCCCCCTCCCCCTCCCCCTCCTTCTCCTCCTCCTCCTCCACCTCCTCCTCGTCAAGGATCAACTTTGCTGCCTCCTCCCCTCCTTCCATCTCCGCAAGCAGTACCCCGAGATCAGATCCTCCCTCCCATGGCTCCCTCCCATCCTCCAGCTCCAGCCCCTCCCAGCTCCCCGCACTCTCATTCTCTCCTATCGTCCAGTACCTGTCTCCCCCAAGCAGCGCTCCCCCGTCTCCTACCTCCACACCCTCGTCCGAGTCCTCGTGCTCTCCGTCCACTTTACCAGCCTCTTCTCCCAGACTGTCCCTGCACCCCCGCCCACTTCTCAGGCACCGCAAGCACGGCCGGCCCTCGTCGCACCCTACCTTGGACCGACGACAAGCCTCGCACGCCCGCACCACCTGCTTCCTCCGGTGCTTCAGCCGCCTGCACGAGTACCTCCACACCTCCAGCTGCTCCGGGCTCATCTGCATCCGCGGTCCCAGCGCAGGAGCAACGCTCGCCAGGCAGTCTCTGCACGCCTGAACCACGTTCCCCCCGCACCTCGAGCAGGGTCTTTCCATGCTGCACCGGACCTTCTTCTGCCGGCACCCCTCGCACGACCGTCGCTTCATCGCTGGGCCAGCCGTCTCCTGCAGACCGCTTGCGCTGCTCCTCGCCCCCGTCATTGAAAGCCCTTGCGGGGGCCTCTGCACGCTGTACGCCAGGCATGCTTGTCCGCAGCCTTGCCGCAGGCAGCGCGTGCAGGGGCGGCTGTCGTCGCACTTGACCTTGTTGAGCTTGCATCGCAGACAAGCGGCGAAGGCCCGGGAGCGTTGAGTCGGATCGACAGGAGAGGCAGTGTCCGCCATGAGTAGAGGAATGATGAGAATGAGTTTGGTAAAGAGAGCGGGCAGACGCTCGTAAGCAAGTTCGGAAGACGAGCTCAGAAGAGGTAAAGTGCGGGAAAGGATCAAAAGGATCCTGTCATCATTGCCAGCTATGTCGGAAGCATCCGAATCGTTGCGGATGTACAAAGACAATACTCCGAGATATCACTGCTCTGGTATATCTTGAAAAGAAGTGTTTTCGTTCTCAGCGGGATACTTCCTTCACTTGCTCCCAAAACGTAGGTGTAGGAGTCGCGATCTTTTCAGAGCTGAGCTGTTCGACCAAACATCTCTGCTTCGCCTCAGGACCGAGGTATCATGCAAGGCGCTTCACCGGATCAGCTCGATCATGTGCGGTATGATAACTTGCTTTCACCTTCTTTCAGCCCTCCAATCATCTTGATCGATGAGTATTCGTCACATGGATGAAGTTTTATCGTGTCTGGTGTGGTATAGGATATGCTGCAAAGAGCGTCAAAGTGTCAGAGTAACCGCATATTCTTCATCGACTCTGCCTGATGCAGCAACCTTCAAAGCAGCCTCGTGATCTCATGACAGCGACACTTCGACCAAGGTGCTTCGAGCTAGCTCAGCAGAGCTAGGATGATACAAAATGTGAGGAATCCTTCTGTCTTTGCTGCATCAGCGTCATCTGATACTATCAAGAAAGTAGACGGTTGGAGGGATTACCCAGACCAACTGACTGACATCGACTGGATAGCCAAAGTCAATGAATCTTAGTTCTTGAGAGCACAACTCCGATCATCCAGGAGTGTCTTCCCCATGAAACGCTCCCCTGATACCTCGAGATTCCTCTCGCCTCTTCCGGCTCTCGGCCATCCTCTTGACCTCACAAACCTCCTAGTCTCTGTCGGTCCCTTCTAGCGGGCTGTCCTTGCAACCCCGCCCTGGCGGCGTGCTAGTTGTGATTGGCTCCGACTTTGATCCAGGTGTTGCGACTCTTGTGTGTCATGTTCTGCGTTCGCAATCAACCAATGAATGCACGATAGGATGGCAGTCATTCTGCAAGAATGTATACAACATACGACCTCCTAGGTTTGCCATCAGATCACCTTCACGTCACTCAACGACTCGATTAAACGTCAAGTCAAAATGGATCGTCCTTCCAACGGAGCTGATTGTAGTGAAAACAGCAATGCCATGTACAAAGCACCGAATGCTGAGTCCTAATAGATAGCATAAGACAGACGGTTATCGTGCTTGCCGCACATACGCGTGAAATAACGCCACCAGCAAAAACAATGACGTCACAATGTAAATGAATACAAATCTTTATACAAACGCTGACGCAAAAAAAAACAAGATAATTCGAAGCTTCCTTCAAACGATCCAAGAAAGTCACATCAAACAGCTTTGTTTCCTTCCAAGCAACAAAAATAAATGCCCCCGTCCTCCCAGAATGACCTCCCTGCTTCCTTCCTTGCTTCCTCCTCCGCCAGCAGCAACCAATCATTTGATCTTTCCAACGGCTCCTCCAGCTCCAGCCCCTCCCAGCTCCCCGCACCCTCATCCTCTCCCAGCAGCGCTCCCCCGTCTCCTACCTCCACACCCTCGTCCGAGTCCTCTTGCTCTCCGTCTACCTTGCCAGCCTCTTCTCCCAGGCTGTCCCTGCACCCCCGCCTTGTTCGCAAGCACCGCAAGCACGGCCGGCCCTCGTCGCACCCTACCTTGGACCGACGACACGCCTCGCACGCCCGCACCACATGCTTCCTCCGGTGCTTCAGCCGCCTGCACGAGTACCTCCACACCTCCAGCTGCTCAGGGCACATCTGCATCCACGCCCCCAGCGTAGGAGCAACGCTCGCCAGGCAGTCTCTGCACGCCTGGACCAGGTTCCCCCCGCACCTCGAGCAGGGCCTCTCCATGCTGCACCGGACCTTCTTCTGCCGGCACCCCTCGCACGACCGTCGCTTCATCGCTGGGCCAGCCGTCTCCTGCAGACCGCTTGCGCTGCTCCTCGCCCCCGTCATTGACAGCCCTTGCGGGGGCCTCTGCACGCTGTACGCCAGGCATGCTTGACCGCAGCCTTGCCGCAGGCAGCGCGTGCATGGGCGGCTGTCGTCGCACTTGACCTTGTTGAGCTTGCATCGCAGACAAGCGGCGAAGGCCCGGGAGCGTTGTGTGGGATCGACAGGAGAGGCAGTGTCCGCCATGGATGGAGCACCGACAGAGAGGGGAGAGTATGTCGCAGGCGCTGGCGGCAGGGCTGGAGTGCTGTACAGGGAAGGGCCAAGCACGGAGCTCATGGTGCCGAGGGACCAGAGGAGACAGGAGTGGACGACTGCATGAGGACTTGCGGATGTATATATAGTATGGACAGATGCATCAAATATATATATATACAAAGATTTCGTCAGCACCATCAGCTGCTTGTCGGGATCTTCCGAATCGTTGTGTGATTAAGTCCCCTTGTGGGCCACTGGCTCCGAGATTGTACCAGAAAGCCCTCAGGTCCGAAGTCCCTCGTGACCGTGAGGGATCACTGATCAGTCAAACGTTGTGTGACTGCGGTACCATACCTGAGTTCATCATGTGTGACTGCGGTACCATACCTGAGTTCATCATGTGTGACTGCGGTACCATACCTGACTGAGTTCATCCGAACCGTTGTGTGACTGCGGTACGGCATGAGTCACGTTTATGTGCGGTACCGTACTTATCAGTACGGTACCATACCTGAGTTCATGATCCGAACGGAGTTTGAAAACTTCACTTTGCCAGTCAACGGGATCCGACGGCGAACCGTTGGACCGTTGTAGCGGTGTAACTGCAGCCATGCGGCGCGCGGCTCTGATTAGTACGGTACGGTGTGACCTGACTCTGAGTCGCCGGGGACTCCGGGACCGGCGCCGCGGGCCCGGGAGTACGGCGTAGTACTTGCGGCGCCGGACTTTTCGAGTCAAAACTTTCACGTTCGCCATTCAAGTCGAGTCGGTTGCCATCAATGATACAATCAAAAAGTTTGCCGCGGGGCCTACGATTCAATAACTAAGTTACTGTTAAGATCGGAGGCTCTGCGTCTCCGAGGGCGCGGCCGCACTCTCGCCGGACTCGGGAGGCTCGAGTCCGGGCCGCGCCGGGCGGCCCGGCGGCAAGGGCCCTGGCCCCGGCCCGGCGGCAAGGGCCTGTCGACTGAGTCCGCCCGCCGAGCCGCCGCGGCAGTGACTTGCCAAGTTCCGGGGCCGCCATACCGTAGTCACTGAATAGTACGGTGTCGGAGGTGCGGCCCGGCCGGGGGGGGCAGCCCTTCCGAAGTTCCTGGCAGTTCGGAGGCTCCCGGAGCAGCCTCAGTGGCAGGCCAGTGTGCCGCGCGGCGCGGCGGCAGCCGGCGCCACACTGTAACGGTGCACATTGAATCAGTCCGAATCTGTGACTGGGCTTGACAGTGACCCGGCGTGACTGACTCGGAGTAACGGTTGAACCTATAGTACGGCCAAAAGTCTGCCATGATGCCCAATGATGACATGATCAGTGATGACGGACTGACTAGTGACACGGCCAACGCCGGGCCCCGTGACGGCCGACTGCTGTCTGACGGTCCCCCCGGCAAACTTGAGTATTAATTGATTGAGAGGCGGCTCCGTCCCGCACAGTGGGAGTTGCCCAGTTTTACTGCGGCCAGTCACAGGCCGGGCTGTGGCACCGGGCCGCCTTGCTCGGAGTCACACTGCCGCCGGCCGGCGCCGCCGCCAGACCGTTCAACGGCCCGGGTTGACGATCGGAATGACTTTCAATTTTTAATCAGCACTCAGTTATTAACAGTACTACAGTGAGTGACAACTTTCAGCTATGATTTGGCAGAGCCGACTCTCAATTTCCCAAAGCAGACTGAGTCGGCCAATTTCCCAAACAAAGACTGAGCCACACTGATTCAACGCGGCGGGCTAAAGCCTGCCGCAGACGGTGGCTGCATGGCAGTCACTCGGACATTTCCATGGGATCATGAGCCTGATCATCATCGAGCATCTAAGCCACAAGCAGGGGAGAGTTAAAGGATTCACAGGAGGAGACTTGTGCATGACATGGATTCAGCAAAATCTCAAATCAGTCGTCGCCCAAGCTGTCGTTCATGAACGCAGAAATCCAGCTGGCGTCGAGGGGCTCAAATGGAAAATCAAACAGAGCCCCTTGAGAAACATCCTTCCCTTGCTCTTCTATGGTCTGAGTTTCGGACTTGATTTCTAAGACTTCTCCAGCCTCCTTTGTATCAGCGTGAATGTGCAAGGGATTTGTCGTGTGTTCTGCTTCTGCTGACTTTAGAGGCCAATGTTCAACCCCACTGCAGTCGACCAGTCCTTGTTTTGCAAAGTCTGCATCGGTTGCTGACTTTGAAGGTGAAGGGCTGTACTCGGTCGTGCTTTCTTCATTTTCGTCTGACGACTCCTGCACAGCAGCAGTGGGAGAAACCATTCTGAAAACCGCCTTAGGTCTAATGCGAGAATATGGCCACTTGGAGATCCCAACTCGTCGACAAGCTGCTTTCATTGCCGTCAGAGAGATCCCCTGTCGCGGAAAAGGTCAGAAACATATCAATTTGAACAATATGATGCGATACCAGATAAGCTGCTGCTTCAGTCTGCCTGAGATGGAAGAGACTCTCTATCTGCTTTTGGGGGATTTGAAACATTTTCTTTCCCTGTCGGAGTTCATTTTATCTCGGGGTGTAACCAAGATTTCAATATGATCGTTGTCACTTTTGTACATCTCGGTATCCTGATTCATTTTGAAGGATGGATTTTCGCTATCTCAACGTAGAGTCGAGCAAATTCGTATACGTACTGTCGGAGCTGCAATACAGTTTTCTTTCCCACCGTGGATGTGTCCAGAACCGTCGTTTGCAGTAAGTGCAGAAACTTAATTTGGGGGACTCGAACCGGAGGACTGTGCGGGAGCTGGGGAGGGCTGAACTCCTGGCGTCGACGGAGAGGGTTGAAGGGCACAAATAGGCTGGAACCAAGAAGACGGTTTGACGAAGGCGAAAGCTTTCTGTGCTAGAAGCGACATCGTGGCAGCTGTAGCAGGATGCATGTGCGCTATGGGGACCATAACGAGTCGAACTTCCGGGTCGAGAAAACCACGGTTGGCGAATTGTTGACTGAGAAGATTGTGCTCTTGAAATACGACAGTTTCAGATTTGTATAGTAAAAGTTCGTCGACATAACGTTGCGTCCGAAGAGTATAATCAGTGATCGATTCGTTGATGCCTTGACAGAGATTGGTCACTTGGTGCTGTAGGGGATGTGAGCCGCGGGAGAAAATTGCTGCGTGATGAAAAGACAGAATTCCGGCCAGGGAAGAAGGAACCTTTCGTGAAGAGGACGATCGTGAGACATGCGTTGAAGAACAGAGTCATCAAGAAATGTCGTTGTATAGTAAACCCATAGATTGCCGGGAATGCGTTGAACAGACAGAGCGCGTCCCATCTGAGAGAGCCAGCTGTGAATGCTTCGAGAGTCAGCCTGACCGAGAAAGGGGGTGATGGACATTCTGGGCTGAAATTTCGGGAGTTTGTCACCAGGGAAAGATTGAGAAGGACGGACGGGCGTGGGCTGAGGAATCAGCGACATGCATACGTCACGAGAGGGATTCTGCTGCATGTTAGAAGCACGAATACCTGGCAACGGAGTCATCTGTTTCTCTGGCAAGAGAGAAACTGGAGGCGGAGCTTCGGGAATCGATGAAGGGTCTGGCTCAACCGGGATAACATGCGTGTACATCAGCCGAGGGCTGGGAGGGGAGGCAGAACTCGCCATGCGCGGAGACGTCTGCGCACTAGACGGTGCGTACATCAGCCGAGGGCTGGGAGGGGAGGCAGAACTCGCCATGCGCGGAGACGTCTGCGCACTAGACGGTGCAGGGAGGGGCTTCAAGCGCTGGATTTCTGCCACAGAGGTTGAAAGGGCGGAAACAAGACGGTCTTGAAGTTCGTAGGATTGAGCAAGTAGACGATCATGGAATTCCTGAGATTGCTCAAATTGACGATCCAGCTTGCGTTCAAGTTCTTCTTGACGTTGCTGGGCATCCTTGCGGGCATCTGCGTTCTGTTGCAGGAGTAAAGCAAAAAGTTGACGAAGAGACGGTTCCTTGTCGTTGGTAGCAGGAGAATTTCGACCTGAAGACATCGCAGAGATGGGCTCTGCGGCAGGGGTACGCGGAGAAAATGCACCAAAAGCGGAATTACAGGAAGGATGCGGAGCTGGAGACTCCGGAACGAAGATAGACGGGGCTGGTACTGGCGTGAAAAAGAATGGGCGAGCACCAGAAGCTGGATGGGAATCCTGCTGTGGTCGATCTTGCATAATTGAATCATCATCTCTCGTTGCGGAAAAAGGACGGGGGAATTGAAACTGTTGAGCTCCAACATTTGGGTGAATCGAAGTTGAATCAGCGACTTGTTCTGTAGATCTCGGAATCCTTCGTTCACTGGTCTGAGCCTTACGCGATCTTTTCACTTTCAACAGTTTGCTTGCTTTCTTTCAGTGCTGAAATCATTCTTGGAATCGTTCGAGATTCTGAATCAAAGCTGGAATGTGAACCAATTCGCTACCATATGTTGTATACACAACCTTGCGTAAGACGTTGAGCTCAGATGATCTTAGGATCTCTGTTTATGTGAGGAATCCTTCTGACTTGTTGCATCAGCGTCAACTGATACTATCAAGAAACTTGTAGGCGGTTGGAGGGGTTACCCCAAACCAACTGACTGACAACGGCTGGATAGCCAAAGCAAATGAGTCTTAGTAGTTAGTTCTTGAGAGCACAACTCCGATCATCCAGCAGTGTCGTCCCCATGAAACGTTCGACTACATTGGTCCAGGTGTTGCGACTTGTCTTGTCTGTTATGTTCCTGGAAGTTGGTAGAAAGGGGGAAGGAAGGAGAGAGAGGTCAAAGGGAAGGGGGAGGGGGTGACAGAGTTTGGGGGCATTGGGGTGAGTTGATGTTTCTTTTGGCAGGTGGATGCAGAAGTTGGTTCACAACGCTAGGAGAGAGGCTCTGAAGGGAAGTGCGGCAGACGCAAAGATCTTAACGAGGGAGTGGGGGTGGCTTTAAACCCCCACTCAGGTATCGTACTGCAATCACACAACGGCTCAGAGATAGCTATTGAAAAAAGTCTGCGACCAAGTTCGCCTTGACAGCGAGCTCGACACAGGGGTCTTACTAGAGCACAACGAGCACGACAAGTATGATTCTTCGCAGTATGTGACATCTATTAATAACAGGAACCTAACCGTGAACAGCATGCCGTGATGGGAACCTGGGTTCCGATGCGTGCCATGGTAGCAGCCGTTGCTAGAAGCAATCTTGAGAAGTCTGAGCTCCTTTGAGTTGCAAGATATATAGAAACTGGGACCTGTCCTCGCATCCATCGTCGCGCGGTCCTCTTCCAGCATCGTATGACATGAAAAGTAAACTTTTTGAGAAAAGTGCAGAGCGAGCAATCTTTAACTAAAACTTTCCGGGGCTGCGGCAAGTCACGAGGGACTTCGGACCTGAGGGCTTTCTGGTACAATCTCGGAGCCAGTGGCCCACAAGGGGACTTAATTACACAACGATTCGGAAGATCCCGACAAGCAGCTGATGGTGCTGACGAAATCTTTGTATATATATATACATCCGCAAGACTCCTCTTGCACAGATATTCCTCGTCCTCTCCTGTCTCCTCTCGTCCCTCGGCACCATGAGTTCCGTGCTTGGCCCTTCCCTGTACAGCACTCCAGCCCTGCCGCCAGCGCCAGCGACATACTTTCCTCTCTCTGTCGGTGCTCCATCCATGGCGGACACTGCCTCTCCTGTCGATACGACACAACGATCCCGGGCCTTCGCCGCTTGCCTGCGATGCAAGCTCAACAAGATCAAGTGCGACGACAGCCGCCCATGCACGCGCTGCCTGCGGCAAGGCTGCGGTCAAGCATGCCTGGCGTACAGCGCGCAGAGGCCCCCGCAAGGGCTTTCAATGACGGGGGCGAGGAGCAGCGCAAGCGGTCTGCAGGAGACGGCTGGCCCAGCGATGAAGCGACGGTCGTGCGAGGGGTGCCGGCAGAAGAAGGTCCGGTGCAGCATGGAAAGACCCTGCTCGAGGTGCGGGGGGAACGTGGTCCAGGCGTGCAGAGACTGCCTGGCGAGCGTTGCTCCTACGCTGGGGCCATGGGAGGAGGCGCTAGTGCCTTTGCAGATGTGCCCGGAGCAGGTGCAGGCGTGGAGGGACTCGTGCAGGCGGCTGAAGCACCGGAGGAAGCAGGTGGTGCGGGCGTGCGAGGCTTGTCGTCGGTCCAAGGTAGGGTGCGACGAGGGCCGGCCGTGCTTGCGGTGCCTGAGAATCGGGCGGGGGTGCAGGGACAGTCTGGGAGAAGAGGCTGGTAAAGTAGACGGAGAGCACGAGGAATCGGACGAGGGTGTGCAGGTAGGAGACGGGGGAGCGCTGCTTTGGGGAGACAGGTACTGGACGGTAGGAGAGGATGAGAGTGCGGGGAGCTGGGAGGGGCTGGAGCTGGAGGAGCCGTTGGGAGAGTCAGTTGATGGGCTGCTGCTGGCGGAGGAGGAAGCAAGGAAGGAAGCAGGGAGGTCAATCTGGGAGGACGGGGGAATTTATTTTTGTTGCTCGGAAGTAAACGAAGCTGTTTGAAATGACATGCTCAGATGTTACCAATGAAGCTTCGAATGATCTTGTTTTTTGCGTCAGCGATTGTGTAAAGGGTGGTTTGGCGTCAGATCACCATCACGTCACTCAACGACTCGATCAAACGTCAAGTCAAGATGAATCGTCCTTCCAACGGAGTTGATTGTAGTCAAAACAGCATTGCCATGTACAAAGCGCCGAATGCTGAGTCCTAATAGATAGCATAAGACAGACGGATATTGTGCTTACTGCGTATGCGTGTGAAATGACGCCACCAGCGAAAACAGTAACGTCACAATCTGAATAAATAGAAACCTTTAAACTTCATATACAATCGCTGACGCAAAAAAAAGAGCAACGCTCGCCAGGCAGTCTCTGCACGCCTGGACCAGGTTCCCCCCGCACCTCGAGCAGGGCCTCTCCATGCTGCACCGGACCTTCTTCTGCCGGCACCCCTCGCACGACCGTCGCTTCATCGCTGGGCCAGCCGTCTCCTGCAGACCGCTTGCGCTGCTCCTCGCCCCCGTCATTGACACACCTGAAAGCCCTTGCGGGGGCCTCTGCGCGCTGTACGCCAGGCATGCTTGTCCGCAGCCTTGCCGCAGGCAGCGCGTGCAGGGGCGGCTGTCGTCGCACTTGATCTTGTTGAGCTTGCATCGCAGGCATGCGTGCTTGACACGATTATGACTCGGAGTTTGAGAGGAGGTCAACAAGTGCGGAGGTGGAAATAGCAGAGGTGGGAAACTGGGAAAACAATCGCCGGATCGCGAACGGAGCATTTGACTGTGCGAGGTGAAGACGCTACCGCCAGGAGCCTCTGCCAATGCAGAGATTGAGATTAAAGGTTGTCTGGATGTCATGGCGCTGACCTGTCTGTGCTTGAAGGGGAGAAGCAGCAGCAGGCAGGAGAGGACGAAACGAGACGGGGAGATCCTGATCCAGCCGAGGCCTCTTGGCGTATCGCACCGTTTGGAGGATTAGTTTGACTGCGAGCTCCGAGATCTTTCTGGATCAGACAGACCGATGTTCATGAAATCTTTTTATCTCATCGCCTCTTATGAGCTTCCTCTACATACAGCTTTTCCTCTCCTGACAGCTTTGACAAACTGAATACCGTACATTGGACACAGGTCGCAATCGACCCTCTCGCACCAAGAGCGAGGAACATGCCTGATTGCATGCCACAAGACAACGATGCCGTCTCCGAGCGACCTAGCTCTGCTATCATGATCATATTATACAGCAAACCTCATCTGTGTGAAAGCGATGATGGATCACATCAAGACGTGAAAATTTTCCGAGGTTCAATAGAATCATGTGACAAGAGCTTCAAACGGCAACAATAAGCTTCAGAGACTTCGTGGTCTTCTTCAAGGCATCTCTCTTTCCACCAACTGCTTTTCGAGTCAGAGTTCTGTAGGCTCAGAATCTGCACTGACAGGGCCCGGCCAGGCTGGCAGTCGGCCGGCCCCGGCGGCCGGGGCAGGCCGCGAAGGCTCAGCGCTGCCGCCCCCCGGCGGCCGGGGCAGGCCGCGAAGGCTCAGCGCTGCCGCCCCCCGGCGGCGGCGATGATCCGATGATCGGATCGCCGCATGATCGCGGGCCCCGCCGGCCGGGGCCCCGGGCCCCCGGCCGGGTGCCGTTGCCAACGGATGATCCGATCGGACCCGGCGTACACGGTCGGACGGGTGACCGTACGGCGTACGGTAAACTTCACCGGCCGGGCGCCGGGTCCAAAGTGGCCCCCGCGGCCGGGCCGCATGACGGCATGGCCGGCCCCCCGGCCAGCACCGCTGGGTCAGTGAGTCACCGGGCCCCCGGGCACTGTGACTGGCCGCCGGGCGGCCGGGCATTGCGGCACGGCGTGGCCGCGGCATTCAAGGATCTTACAGTTGTTCTTGTCCGTTTCTTACTTCCCAGGAAGTTCATCGATCTTGGCAAAGAACATGAACGAGAAAGGTCGGTCAACAAACACGTTGTAAATGATCGTCCCGGGTTTTACAAACTGCAAGATCGTCCATATCTGCAAGAGAATTGTTAGAACTCCAGATGAAGCAAGCAAGCAAACAAACAACCAGATTGTCATGGAAATCATCGTCATACAAGGAGTCAGATGACTGATTGTAAATCACTTCAGACATTATGATGTAGTCGAATTTCCCATCCTCTGTTTCGGATTCCTGCTTCAGAGGCCCCTGGGATAGATTGAGCAAGAC
>NW_005434571.1:91763-145727 GCF_000315625.1 Guillardia theta CCMP2712
TAACAACATAAAACGATCTATGAAGAGCTTGGCATATTGGGTTTGATGCGAAAGTGTGATCAGATAGAAAACTTTGGTTTCGCACCCAAGTCACCCGCACCTCCCATGACACCGGCGATCGTACTCCCCACTTCCCCTGTGCCCCGCCGAACCCTCCAAGCCGCCCCCTAAAAGATATAACCCGAGTGAACCCGCCCGAACCGCCCCCCGCAGCCCTAGCCCCCGGGGGCCCCCCCCCCCCCCGGCGGCCCGGCCGGCCGCCGGCCCGGGGCCGGGCACTCCGAGGCTCAGGCTGCCGGGCGCCGTACCGTACGGTACTACCGTATACTATGATTCCGAGGCCGCTTCGAGAGTCAGGCCGCGCACTGCGGCAGCCGGGAGTCAAGCCGCCCGGCTTCCGGAAGCCCGGCCCCCCGTACCGGGCCTCGCCGGACCGGCCGGCCGCCGGTACGCCGGCCGCCGGGCCCCGCGGGCGCCACTCAGGCGAGTGCGTGACGGGTTGTACGGGCATACGATGATCCTGAGTACCCGGGGCGTCTGGCCGGGCAGACAGTCCGATCACGGCTGATGACTCGGAGAGCCTCCGGCCCACTGGCCCAGCGAGAGTCGGACTGGGCGCGGCACTCGGGGGCCGCGCCGCGAGTCAGCCTAGTATTTCAGACGATGAAATCGTTTGAAATACTTTTAATCAGTACTCAGTTATGAACAGTAACAGTATTGACAACTTTCAGCTATGATTTGGAAGAGCAGAACTCAATTTCCGAAAGCAGCACCAACAAAGAGCCACCGATTGCTTCTCGCCGGGCGGCTTCATGGCAGTGACATTTCCATGGGATCATGAGGCTGATCATCGAGCATCTAAGCCACAAGCAGGGGAGAGTTAAAGGATTCACAGAAGGAGACTTGTGCATGATATGGATTCAGCAAAATCTCAAATCAGTCGTCGCCCAAGCTGTCGTTCATGAACGCAGAAATCCAGCTGGCGTCGAGGGGCTCAAATGGAAAATCAAACAGAGCCCCTTGAGAAACATCCTTCCCTTGCTCTTCCATGGTGTGAGCTTCGGACTTGATTTCTAAGACTTCTCCAGCCTCCTTTGTATCAGCGTGAATGTGCAAGGGATTTGTCGTATGTTCTTCTTCTGCTGACTTTAGAGGCCAATGTTCAACCCCACTGCAGTCGACCAGTCCTTGTTTTGCAAAGTCTGCATCGGTTGCTGACTTTGAAGGTGAAGGGCTGTACTCGGTCGTGCTTTCTTCATTTTCGTCTGACGACTCCTGCACAGCAGCAGTGGGAGAAACCATTCTGAAAACCGCCTTAGGTCTAATGCGAGAATATGGCCACTTGGAGATCCCAACACGTCGACAAGCTGCTTTCATTGCCGTCAGAGAAATCCCCTGTCGCGGAAAAGGTCAGAAACACATCAAATTGAACAATATGATGCGATACCAGATAAGCTGCTGCTTCAGTCTGCCTGAGATGGAAGAGACTCTCTATCTGCGTTTGGGGAATCTGAAACATTTTCTTTCCCTGTCGGAGTTCATTTTTGTCTCGGGGTGTAACCAAGATTTCAATATGATCGTTGTCACTTTTGTACATCTCGGTATCCTGATTCATTTTGAAGGATGGATTTTCGCTATCTCAACGTAGAGTCGAGCAAATTCGTAATGCGAATTGTCGGAGCTGCAATACAGTTTTCTTTGTAGAACTTGTGGGCTGCTGGATTAACCCAAGTATGTAACTCAGTCTGCTACAGGAACGATTCCGAAAGCAAAGGAGGAAGAGATTCGTCCGCTATTACTATTCTCACGCCAACACCACCTTCACGTCTGTGAACGTGAGCTCGTCGACCAATGGCACAGGAACAAAGGCCCCCGATTCTGTACCCTATTGCTCCTACTACCCCTTCCTTGCATAGTTTTCACCCCCCTTCATAGAGTCCCCACCCTCTCTCAGTCGGAACCTCCATATTACTACAGGCAGTGTTTAACTCCGGGAATCCCCCGCCTCCACACTGTACCCTACCCTGCAAGACGGAGACACTAAATCTGACCCCCTACCCAAATTAGACAAATGTACCAGCCTCAGTCACGACCCCTGCAGAAACCTGCTCCCTACCCCTATTCGCCCTCACTTCCTCCTTTGCCGCTCATCTTGTCTCTGCTGCACCCGTACCCCACCTTGGAGTTGGGCGCTCATGCCGTGCCCGGTCCACCGGATGACCACCCCACCCGGGCCCCATTATTCAGTTCTCGACTCGCTTCAAAGTTACCCCCCCCGGCTATAGCTCTTTTCAAGTTTCGCATGACCACCCCCACCTACTCCCGCACCCTATCGACGGGGGCGCTTCCGTACATGTCTATCTCTTGACCATGGCACAATTCAAATAATGATGTTCCACCCACCCCACCCCTCTTTTTGACTTTGTGCGCGAACCGTACGCCCGATATGATGACAACCTATGTCGGATAAAAGTACCCCTTCATCCTATTCGCTGATGATCGCTGGACCCCTCGGATTTTCATACAAGGACCTGGTCACTCTAGGTCACCTACCCACCCCTGCTATTAGAGAATCTAATTCCTTATCTTGCCTTTTGCGGCTGCGGTCGGAAGACAAATATGCACCTGACTGATGACCGTGGAACGTGACTAGGCTGCTCAGGGCCGAGCTCGAAAGTTGAGGCATAGTACGGTATGATGGCTGATCCAGGACCCCTCAGTGGACCCGGCCCGGGGGACGGTCGGACCCTTGATCCAGGACCCCGGCTGGACGGCCGTGCCGTACGGTCCGATCAAGGCTTCGCCGGCGGCGGGACGGTACTACCGTACGGTGACCGTACGCCACGCGGATCAAGTTCTCTTTTTTTCAATCATCAGACCGGACCCGGGTGGCATGGTGGCATGTCAAAAAAAAAGCTTTCCGCTGCGCCCCGGCGGGCGCCGGCCGGACAGTCAGCCTCAACGGTTCAGCGGCGGCTTTTAGTCAACTTCATTCCATGGCATTTTCTAATGCTCGCTTTTGATCATTTTCGAGCGGGGTACCTCAGCCCAGGATTTTTGAATGGTCGGCGCACTGAAAATTTGTACCAGAAACTTCGATAATGGTTGAAAGTATGTTTGAATCGGGGACCGTGTCGAGCAGTTTTAGGTTTACAAGTATTCTTGCTTCCTCCAAACAACAAGGTTTCAAACATTAAAACTATTTTTGACCTTACACGCTTTTACACGCCTGGGGGGTGCATATACAACCAAATCGCCTGCCCTACCCTTCCCCCATTGCTGCATCCGCACCCGCCGGCGCAGGCGGCGTTTGTTTGCATCCCAGATGGCTCTCAGCCAATGGCTCTTTCATCGTATTCAAGCTCCAGGCCATCCAAGGTTGGATCATGTGTGAATGTTTGTACTTTTTGCGGCATACTGCAAGACGACGTTTCAAACAGCTCGAGCTTGTTTTTCAAAGGAAGCTGTAGGAATCAGCATCACCATGGATTCTAGAGCCTAGGGCTGTTTTCGAATCCTTTTGATGCTCATTGCAAGATGGAGAATTTGCTCGTTTTTGGTGATCAAGCATCCACAACCCTCTTTCGTATGATTGAGCTTCGAGCACATCTCTGACTGTAGAGTTGTTTGGTGTCAAGATTGTTTCTCGTAAAGGATCTCTCTGATTAGGCAATTGATTGTTGTTTTGGTTGGAATTCTACAAGACCCATACTTCCTCCTCTCTGTGTCAACCAAGCACATAAGCATAAGGCATGTCAGTCGTGTAGGCAACTTGATTGCAAATAGATCGCAAGTGTAAGATCGATGAACTATTCAACGCCATGAATGCCGGATGTGAATGAATTTCCCTCAGGACTTCTCAGTATCAGAACCAGCGAGCTAAGACATAAGGTAGAGTCTCCATTGAATATCATTCCTGCGAATGTAATGTATTTATCAGTTGTAGGGAACAGAAGCATGGAGACAAGCGGGTGCCCAAGCGAATAGGAACATCTTGCGGATGTAGGTTTGGACAAAGACGGCGATGATTCCGAGGTTGTGAAACAGGCAGCGAAAAGATGCTGAGGTTTTCGGAGTTCACAAACATGGCTTGTGACGAGCATGTCACACGTAAAGCGATGGAAAACAACAAACAAAAATTGTAAAGCAATCGAAAGCAACGAAAATCAATGGAAAACAACAAACAAAAAATTTTCTCAAAGGTCTCACTCCTTGACTTCAACCACTGATTGAACATCTGTTTGACCTCGGTCATATCTCGACAAATCCGATTGTACTCCGCCGCTGAACAGAAAGTTGTTTGCGCCATCTTTTCAACGAGTGGTGCCGGGTTTGCAATCGAGAAGTGAGAGATTTTACAGTATTTATTATTTTCGATGTCGTCTTCATGAAAAAATATATACCCATGCACTCTGAAATTATCGTGGAGATCATCGTTGGCATGCTCCAACATGCAAGGAAAGCTGAAGAAACACATTTTTGGTATAGCATTTATTTCATCCGTATCCTTGTAAATTGCTTGATAACAATCACGGTTTCCAACTTTGTTCCAAATTCTTTTCAGGGCCACACAGGGCACTCGATTAGTTATAATGGTTTCGTCTACATGTTCCAAGAGGACTCCATTGTACATGATGTACACTTCGACAACCTGTGCATCTGAGTGCAGCGATTTGATCATGCCCAGTCGATTCACTTCAACGCCCCTGTGATCTTCACACTGATATTGAACCCCTGTGCCAGGCTCAAGCATAATATTCAAATTACTGCCTGGCTTTTTCCAGTACATCCTGGGCAAGTCTCGATCATCAACTGACGTATGCAGGATCATTCGAAGCTTCAAATCTTCAGGTGTCTTTGACTCATCACAAGTCTCTTCCTGCTCCAAGAATGTATCGAAATCTTCCTGCCTTCGCCTTCTCTGAATTCCATTTGTTGCTGATACACGACGGTGAAGATTCATTTGTTTGGTGTCTATAACTGGAGCGCAAGGGAAAGGGAAGCAACGGGGAGGGAGGGGAACAGGGGGGAGGGAGGGAGCAGGGAGGAAGGGAGGGGAGCAGGGAGGGAGGGAGGGAGGGAGAAGAGCAGGAAGGAGGAGGGGAGGGATACATGCAATGGAGATCTCAGGATTTTTAATGAATTTTTATTTGCTCTTTGATCGGGGGCAAGGGGACCTGTGTTTCGGTGGCACCCTATAGACATGGGGTAGGTATCTATATAAAACAACCGGTGTAGAAAAAAAATATTGCCGTTGCTAGCTGGCATACGACTCCTTGATTTGAAAACAAAAATACTTATTGGCTAGATTTACTACACTCGTCAATGGCTGACACTAATAAGATTTCATGAGCGTGTATCGAAATATACGAATAACCCTACCCCCTCCATATCAGACAAACATACCGGTACACAGGGTAGAGAGCAGCCAAGAGGCGTGTAAGCCGGAACTCAAATGCTTAAAACAAATATAAAAGAGTACTGAGTGGTACAAATCATTCTGGTACAAAATTGACTAAAAACTGTATGCTTATGATCAAATTAACAGGTACAAGTGTTTGTTAAAAGGATATTAATTTATAATTGGGCATTAGTAAATGCCATGGAATGATATCAGATCACGCCGGACTCCGGTGCCGGCCGAGTCACCTTAGTACGGCACGGTACCGTAGTACCGGGTACGGTCCGTCGGCCGGCGGCCGCCGCCGCACTGCAGTGCCCGCCGGGCACCGTCACGTTCTGGGGTCTTTTGTGGAAGTCGTTTCTTAACAAATCGACGATATTTGTATTTCGTTTCTCAGGGGAGGGGTGGATACCGACCCCCCCGTTTTTGCGGGGTATTAAGCTGGTTTTCGGTCGGTGGGGGTACTTGTAGAATTCCCGGGTGACCTCGAACTTGAGCTAGCACTGGGTAAGTCGAAAAGACTCCTCTTGGGTTACCGTTACGAATCAATTTGAAGTAACGAGTGGTCAAAAAGTACCCAACCCCACATCTTACAATCCATGAAGGGGGTTCTGAGCCCAAATTTCGAATCATTGTTATTTGACCTGAATCACTACCCCCTACCCCCAATCCAGATGAAATCGCTGGAAAAAATAAGGTAGAGGTGGTCTTATTCCTCTACTCCACAGGGCGACACCACACGCCAGGGCAAGAGGCGATGGGGAAGGCACCTTACCAACGCGCTAGATACGATTATGCAAGCTTAGAGACTTCGAATCTTGATGTAGTCTAACATGATTGAAAGCAGAACTATGAAAGTGTTGCCATCTGGCATGCATGCCTCGGTTTACGGACAGCCGATATCCCTCACACTGGTGATAAAACCATTCAGCGTGAGGTGGATACAAAATTACGTGGCAAAGGCGTGCTGCAACTTGCTGCATTGCTTGATAGAACATATGCGTTCGACTCGTCCACGATAGAGCGATTCAAAACCATCATGATTCTGTGGATAGTTCGACAGATTGATCACTTCTTGGATACACAGCAGAGCTGGCTTTTCGCATCCTTGTTCAAAGCAGTTTCCCACAGAGTGGCCTTTAGGTAAGATAGCCTTACAACTTGCATCATCGGACTATCGCTTTCTTCCGAAGTCCAGGCTCTTCATGCCCCGCGTGAACTTAATGCCGACGTCGTGTTGGGCGACACTTCAAGTTTCACATGGATACGCCATGTTCTCGCCAAAGTGCTCAGGAAGACTTGCAAATGCTTTGCGATGTTTCATCTCGTTCATTCTTACTGAAATATACCACCTTGAAGTGGGCTTGTGCTTGTGTTGTTCTACATCCTGCACCATGCGCTTGCAGCACTGGATTGAATTGAATACATCAACTGTCATTTCTCATGTCTACACCTGAGTGTATGCATGCGTGCACATCATGGAAAGAAACATGTCATCTTACGATTTGAAAATAGTGATGCCATGTTAGCGTTGTAAATGCTAATGCTAAACATCACTGGTTTTGCTTGTCAATGACAACTTGAGCAAATCACAAGAGGTTTTCAGAATTACAAGAAGCATGCATACATGATGAGGTTGACTTTACGAGAAATTCACACAAACATTTGTAGGTTCATTTCTGTGCATGTCTCCTTTATGGCAGTATGGAACGCATCATTAGGACTCTAAGCTTACGGTTGAACATGATTGCAATGAAAGAAACCTTAATGAAACGATGAAAGAATCCTGAATGAAGGTATGATTGTATGCTAACATCACAAAAAGTGAAAGCTCTCAACAAAATTAACCATCCGTGAAAGTTCAAGATTGCGCGCACTGGCTTCAATGGACTTCGCGAAGCAAACCTAGATAGTAAGTCATATTGAAGTGCGCATGTTAATCACGGTACGCTGAAAGGAAAAAAAATGTTTACGTGTATGAGATTGCTCTCAATCACAGCGTCAGCTTTGTGAACATTCCATGGATTCATATTGCTCTTTTTATCATTATAATGTTGAATTGAATAATGCTCATGCATAGTGAAAACCTCGACTACAAAATGTCACAACCATCGAAGGTGTTGGAGGTTTGAATCATCGAACATTTCCATGCTTTCTGTTCTTTGTCACTGTCCGAAAATAAGCCTGAGACTATTCATATCAGCATTTTAACCCATTGCAGCAAGAAAATTCCCAGGCTGTCGATCACTGTTGCATTCGTGGCTCCTAGTTTCCATCAAACGACGAAACAAACCTTCTCCCGGTAGATCTACTGGCAAAGTGCCATGTAGGGCTTGACAACGGTCTTGCATGGCACGGTACGAAGAGCTTCCTTGTCAAGATGCGCCACTGCCATGTTGCTGTTATCTGTAACTCAACCTTGCACAGGCCGTGAGCGTGTGTAAGGCATGAAACTCAGGAGGAAAGAAATTTTCGGAGGAGAGCAGAGAGATCCAGAAGCGTTGTGACTGAGGGAGCTGAAGAATGGAGAGCGAAGAGTACAACTTGCAAGGGCAGGCAAGGCCCGAGGGAGGAGGGGCAGCTCAGGGGGAAGCGTGGAAGGGGAGGGAAGGCGTGTGCCCCGGCTTCAAAATTTAAAAAGCCATTAATAAACAGAATTTGGACATGACCCTGAAATATTACTAATTAGATTTCAGGAATAGCTGAAAATCGTCGTATGACCCCCCTTTCCGCACCCACTACCCTCCAGACTACAACTTCCACAAAAGACCCCAGAATTGAATGCACGCCGCATCCGACCCCGCGCCGCGCACGGGGGTCGGGGCACTGCACTGCCGCACCGGGGCCCCCGCCGGGGCGAGTCACGGGCCGCCGGGGCGCAAGTCACGGGCCCGGGGCGCAGTGCGGCAGCCGCGCGACTCCTTCCAGTTCCGACTCGTGACTGCCGGGGTCACCAGTGGGCCCCCCGGCCCGCCCGGCGCCGCTGACTCGGAGTCACGGCGCGGCCAGCGACCGGCGTCGGATCGGCCGGGACCGTCCGATCAGCGACTGAGTCGACCGTACTATCACTTCTCGGGGGCGCCCGGCCGCGTTACACCGTGGCACGGTCTGGAACGGTCCGTCACTACCGTACGGCCGCCCAGAGTACTACCGTAGTACGGCCGGCCCGGGCCCGGTACGGCCCGTCGCGGCGCCCCCGCGCCGCGGCAACTGAAGTTCAGCACTCGGAACTTGCTTACTAAACGGACCGTGAGTCCGACTTGGGCCGGCAGAGTCTGTCACAACTTCAATTCAATGTGACTCGGCGGCCGCACGGCACCGTGACTGCAGTGCCACGCGGCCGCTGACTGAGTGGCAGGCTTAGCCCCGGCCGCCCGGCGGCGTGAGCGGCGGCGGCGGCGGCGGCGGCGGCGGAGGCCCTTCAAGTTCGCCCGGGCCCGGCGTCACCCGGGCCGACCGTCCGATCCGGACTCAGTTGTACCGACTGCAGGCTCAGTGACTACGATCGGACACGGTACTGAAGTCCTGAGTGGAGCCCGGCGCCGCCGGATGAGACGGTCAGCGCCGGGCCGGCGGGAGTCCGACGGTCGGCCCCGCGGCGCCGTGCGGCAGTGCCGGCGGCAGTGCGGCTCCGGCGGCGGCGCGGCCGCGGCACGGCGCGGGCCGCCGGGGTTGAACTGACGGAAGGACTCTGTGACACGGTCTGCCCGGCCCCGGCGCGGCATCCCGCCGCCGCCGCCGTGCCACGGTGAGTGAGTCCCGGCGCCACCCGGCGTCACGGCCCGGCCCGGTCCGATCGCATAGCGTTGCTTTTCCGGCCGGGCGCTCATAGGAAAAATTGGCAAGATTTTTTTTTTTTCGAAGGGCCTGTGGGGTCCCTTCATTTCATGCCATGTGGGAGTACCCTACTTTGAGAAGGCGTGTAGGAGGGTACTCGCTCTTAGGAAAATCGTTGCTGCGCAGGGCCAAAGAGGGGTAGGGTGATTTGAATTTGGTTGCTTGGACACCTCACCACGCCAAACCAAAGTAAAAGTACGAATTTTAGAAGTATCTGTGGTACCAACTTAATATTGCAGCGTTTATATGGTACAAAACGAGGGCCAAACTGGTCGGAACTTCGACTTCCGAGAACCCCTCCGTTTGACTTTCGTTGGGGGGTGGGGTGGGTATGGAGCACCCTCAACTACCCACCTTTGAACCAGTTTGAAACTCTGTGATAGGGGGTGGGGGGTAGCCCCCATTTCTCATTCCCCAAGCCCCCTCTCCCTGGACGAGCAAGAGGCGATGAAATGGTGCCTTCCTGACACGCGAGGATGAACCTTGATATTGAGAGACTTCGAATCCAACCCAACTGAGATAGAAATGAGATGAAGATCTCATATCACATCTGTAAGAGATGATCGAGCTTCTTTCTCAACTCTGCAGGTTGGGCCAAGGTTTGAATCATCCATCGTGTACTGGAATATGCACCCTAGGTACAAACAATCCGCGTGTGTACTTGAAAATATTCTTCGAAGACAAGATGAAATTTTCATGAACAGCTAAGCAACTAATGATAGATTCACCATTGAACAGAATCAACTCTGATTGACCCTTCTTTCAAATTGCCGTAGGTTGAACGTTGAGCTCAAATGCATGATTTGTGAGAAATTTGTATCAAACTGTACCTTAAGCGACTTTGCTGTCTAGATATGTGTTCTCGTGTCATCACTCACTTTCAATTCTTCTAGTCTTACGGTCAGGATTCATGCACCTCACTTTTCTATAAAGAAAGCTTTACATGCTCAACCGTTCAATGATGCATGAAGAGACGTTTGCACAAAGGATTTCTTTACCTGCCAGGATAGATGACTTTGAATCATCGTTGTTGATCATGAATCACTATACCCATGATCAAGTGCATTGACAATTGCATTTCCATGTTTCATGACGTTGTTTTCTGCACTGCAACTAAGTTCTTCCTCTGTCATGACATTTCCACAACGCTGCAGAAACCTAGTTAGAAATGAAACAATGTGCAGATGAATCTGATATCAATAAATGAGATGTTCTTCGAATCAATCCTGCCTTGTTTGGACAGTTCGCAATGCTACCATGCAACAGTAGAGTTCTTGTCGCATTTGGCTCTACAGAGGGTTGCCTTGTTCAACAGAGCAAGCACTCGATGATTGTAAACGAACCGCAAACACTGTGAATCAATAAACAGAATTCCACATTCAGGTGATCATATCTTTATTACAAGCGTTTCAATCTGGGTAAAAGCACAACCGACCTCCTTGTAATCCTGACGACGTTCCATCTTTTGCCTGGCGAAGTTATTTCTGTGTTAACCAAGAAGCATGTGACATGTAGCCACATCATAAATGCTGTACGGCCTGGAATATCAGCATCTTCAAAGTGCTCGTGTTTGCTGTGACCGTATCATCTGCTTGGCAGCGGCTCATTGATGGACACACGATCTGATGCAAGTTCACACCAGTAATATTTAGATGATGCATCGTGTGATCAAATGGCATAGACCTTGGTGATTTGCAACATGTTTCATCGTTCCAACACATTCTTGAAAACCGGATGAAGAATCCTTCACGAACCACTGGACTTGCTTGTTATCATTCGATAGTGCTGTGGATCATCGTGGTTTCAAGCAATCGAGCAGCTCACTGCTAAAATGCACTGTATTTCTTGCGAGCCTATCAGCCATCATCGTGAAGACATGTGTTCTTGAGCTCACTGGTGACTGTACGGCTTTTGAACAATCCAGTCACCGTCGGATGATGATTCCCTGTCGTCTTGTGTGTAATCTCCATCCATCTACTCCAACTCAGTTTCCCTGTCATGCATCGCAGATAGCTTAGGGTATTTCACAACCCGGTTTCGATTGCAACGTATCCCTGTGATGGTGATTTTCACTTGTATTATTGATGCTCTTCGCTCACCAAACGATTTTTCGTGAGATTCACGCACTGTACCAAGCACTCCTCAAGGATCATCATCTCTACACCTCAGGAATTTCCCATGAGGATGTTCGGTGAACATCTGATGTCTGCACACGCTGCCGCGGGCTCGCTGTTTGCGAGCCCTGGTTAGGGCAGTACAGAGCGGTGCGACGTGCCCCGAACAAGGGGAGGCTCATGGCGTGTAGAGAGGTCGTTCAAACTTGTTTATAAAATTGTACCATAAGAAGGCTCTACAAATTAGTTAGTAGACTACCCCATGATCTCACTGCAACTTCTGGGGTGCAGCCCTACTTCTCTGTTTATACTCAACCATTCCACAATACAGTTTAAAATATCTTATTGGAAAACAACATCAGAGTTATAAACCTGAAATTTGGACCCTGTTTGAAATCCTCAAACACGCCACCCCCCAATCCACATAGAAAGCAGAACAACCCCCTCACGGGAAAACATACAGCCCAAAGCAGAAAAAGCAAAATGTCAACGCTATGGGCGGCCCCAAATCATACGGCAGTGACTCCCGTACCGTACTGCGGCGCCCCGGCCGCGGCGGCGGCGAAGTTTCTTTCCATCGGTCATGGCATCGCCAGCTATCGTTGACCGTTGTCGCGCCGCCGCCGGGCAGCCACCGCCACTGAGAGTCCGGGCCGAGCCTGGCATGGTCCGATCACGCTGACCGGCCCGGGTCCGTCCGATACTAAGCCTTCAGCTCGTACTGAAGTTTTACTTAATTGTGAGTAAACTAAACTGTTTTAGCTAAATGCACTGTTGCCTGTATCTGGCAGCCGGCAGCAATGGCTGCCCCCGCATGGTACTGAGGTTCCCCTGCAGCTGGATAGGTGATCAGAGGGTCGCTCAGCACGCGTAGAACTCAGAGAGCGGTCACCAGCGACTCTCTGCTCTAGCTGATAGCGTCCCTTCTTCTTCACTGTCGCATGCTCGGACCAGTTTGAGTGGAGTTGCGACCATGGAGGTGGCTTACATCCAGCCACCGAGGGTGAACGTGTGGCCGGCGAACCTTGATGCAGACGAGGCGCTCGGGTCGTTTTCATGCATAGACTTGGTCGTTTCGCACCAGGGCGGCGTCCTCCTAGCCGCCGGCTGCAGGGAGTCGATCTGCATTTTCGCTTCGTCGGACGGAGACTCAAAGCTGGAGTGTGTGAGTTTGTTGCAACCTAGCGCAGGAAGGATCCTTCAAGTGGCGATACACATCCATGCAGAAATGGTTGCATGCTTGTGCTCCTCTGAGGTCGTAGTGCTCGGGCTCACGGGACTTCTTCGGAATCGTGTCTTGAGGTGCGAGCTTGTGGGGGTAGGTGTCGTGACATGCCTACTCACTCGCCTCCTTCTGCAGGCGCCTCGATAGGGAAGAAAGTCAGTCCATCGCGTGGATCCTTCAGGATGGTAAGACGAGACTGAAGGTTGGAGGGCGAGTCGTGGAGGTCAGCCCTCAGCATGCGGGCGGAAGGGTGGAAGTACCCAGAAGGAAACAGATGGCGGCCAAGGACAATCTACAGGCAGGAGATAGAAGGTGTCTGGATGTTCACAGTGATATGTGCGCCTCTCCTCAAATGCGCTGGTTGGCAACTTGCAAGACATTCTCGAGAATCGTGCGTGACGGCTGTGCAAACATGCATGTGTCTTGTAACATGTATGCAGCTCTATGTGCATGGTTTGAGAGCAGTCGACAAATCAGGAAACCAGCATCAACATGGACAAGACGATCAGCGTCAGGATGAATGCCGTGTGTTGTTCCTTCCTCATCCTCGTATGATTACATCTTTCAAGTGGAAAGGTGTTGGACCTATATTGCAAGCTCCTGTCTGATGCTTTTGTTTTGCTGCAGCACCACCACGGCAACAGTTACAGAGAAATGCTGGAGAATGCATCTTAACGTGCTGCAAGGACGGGATTGTCAGATTATGGAAGGAGATCAGCCATGATCGCCAATCAAGGTGTGGTCTTGTTGCCTCCCTACACTTGTGTTCAAACATGCGCTTTCGTCCTTCCCCTCCACCTTGAAGCTCTCTGACTCCTCGGCAACCTGTCAGACATGCCCCGTCGGAGTTTGTTATCGTCGCAATGTTGCAGCTCTCACATGAGTTGCAACCTGATGTCTCAATCTCCGCTGCCTGGTTGCAAGAAGTGACAATTGGCGACAAGGCCAACCGGGCCAAGGATGAATCTTCCGAGCACTGTGAGCTGAGTTTGTGTTGGAAAGTCGAGCCTCTTCTGACGCATCTGATTGCTCAGATTCTGATGCTCCTCTCATCGACTCCAGCAAATCATCTCAGCAGACTGACGCGAGTTGGATCGTGGTTGCTAGCAGACAGGAGATCTCACTGTGGCGGATCAACAACCTCGACGATTGCAAACTGACTTTCTCCCCGGCATCTTGTGTCTTGCGTAGCCATGTGAAAGCATTTTATGACCCATCGACCTTTCCCGCTGAAGGTGATGCTTATAGGCAAATTTTGGTGATCGTATGATATGGTGAAACTGTTCTTAGGGTACCCTGTAGACAAACTCACTTCGGAAGACAAAGATAGGAGTTCTCTCTTCTCTCAGGATGACCTCAGCATTCATGACGTCAGAGGGTTTTTGTCTCCTTTGGATCATGGCAGTGCGCAGGGTCGGAAGCAAGCAAACCTGATCGTGGTGGATGCTTCGGGGAGCTTGTTCATCACCTCGGTAGATGTCTCGCTCACACCAGGATCTGACATGTCGACCGTGTCGTCTTCTTGCCGATTGGAATCATCTCTGCGCAGCTTGACAGGTTTTGATGCGCATCGGTTCAAGAGTTTGCAACTGGGACTGCCAGTGGGTGAAGATGTTGGGCATGGGGTGGGAGAAATAATCTGTTGCGAGACAACAGATGGGAGGTTGTCCCTCATGAAACAACAAGATCAGTGGCCAGGGGTTGCAGAAGCTGTGTTTGCAGTGTCGAGAAGTCAGACTGTTGCTTTAGCTTGTCACTCCGATGTTTGGAGTTGGCAGACTTGCTATGATACTTATCATGGAGAAGGAATTGCGCTTGCTGTTCAACATAGGCAAAAAGATTCTCTCGTGCATGTTTGCATTCTTTCATGCTCTCTGTTATGGTCTTCTCATGGAACCAAGCCTCGCGAGGTTGCTCTTGTAACGTTTGAACTCTCGGTTTTGACTCTCTTTGCAAGATTTCTATCCGACATGCGCAGACGTTGGTTGTCGAGAAAAACATCTCGCACATCACAGTGCTTGCGCTCGAGCAAACAAGCAGCGGGAAGAGCTGCAAGTTGTTGATGATGGGAGTAGACACGCAATCATCTCTACTTTGTATCCTCAGCGGGATGGTTTCAACCCGTGGAGTAGATGAGAATTCTGCTATTGCGCAGACGGTTAATGAGAGATGCTTTGAGCGCTCTGAAGTCGAGCTCAAGGTTTTCCTTTCATTCTTAATTCTTCATTCTTGAGTGTTTTGTTGGCAGGAAATGGCCCTGGGAGGAATTAGCTGTCTTGGTACAGTTGATCATGACGTCTACGATTGTTTTCCAGCCTCCAACTCCAACGCGACTGACAACATCAAGATGGTCAACGTGTTTGCTGGAACCCAGTCAGGGTTTGTCAGTGTCTTGCACGTTTACAACTCACAAGATCTCTCTCCGTCGAACATGGCGATCGATGTCATTGCAAAGTTTCAACTCCCTGAAAGTTTGAGGAGCGACGGAGAGCTAGGAGGGGTCTCGTTGCTCCGTCCGCTGTCGCTCTACATGATTGCAGTCGTGTACTCGCACGCTCCCACCCAAGTGTTTGTTTGGGAGAATTCTCTTTCTCTGCAGGATTGGAAGATAAGATGTGTTGTAGACATGCCGAGACATTCTGAAGTGAGATGTGTTGAATGGTTTCAGTCCTCCCCTTCGCTCGTTTTTCTGGCTGTCTCGTCCGACGACGACGTGGTCGTTACCTCCCCTCTCTTTACCAGCGGGGATTTCAAAAAGTTGCCGATGATGCAGTTGTTGTGGTGGAATAGAATTCAGAACTGCACTTGTTTGAAGTGGACGACGTCCGGCTACCTTCGTCTTTGTGTACAAGGTTGTTCGAGAGGATATTCCCTGCGTTTGTTGTAGTTGATGTTGTTGTTCCGGATGATGATGATGACGACGATGACTGCAATGATAATGACGACGGCATTGATGATGAAGATGATGATTAAGTTGATGATAATGACGATGACGATGACGATGACGATGACGATGACGATGACGATGACGATGACGATGACGATGACGACGACGACGACGACGACGATGATGATGATGATGGTGGTGGTGGTGATGATGATGATGCCATTATCATTATGTTGGAATTGATGTCGTCGATGGTGTAAAGCCAGCCTGTGATATTTGCACATGATGGTGTTGCTTATACCAAGGAGCAGGTGCTGTGGTTGAAATACAACCATCTTTGTGGCAATCTTTTGCTGATGGCAGATTCCCGAACCTCAGCTTCTCGGATCATAGCAACTCTACGTTCCAGGTCTGACATCACAATCGAATTGTTATCGTATTATTTGAATGCGGAAACAAAGATTGTCTTGCTGTTTTTGTATCTCCTAAAATTCATACCAGGCATTCTGCTTGCCCTCGTTCGCAGATGATGATCAGAGAGAAAACTCCGATGAAGTCAAGATGGCAGCGTCGACGATTCGCAATGCTGTCTTGCACATTCATTCCCCCCTCTCTCATCTCCATCCCGTCGCACTGAGATGGTAGAAATTGTTTGCCCTCGTTTGCCCAACCATCTTTCCTCTCCTTTTCTCTCTTCATCACAAACTTGGACTTGTGCTGGTTGAACTTGTTGATGGGTAATCACTTGTTGGCCCTGATTGCGTTCTTGTTTCTTCTTCGACATTTCATGTTATGACCACCGTCTAGGTTCTGGAGCTGCAAGCACCGCAAGATGCTCGTCAGGAGTCTGCAACACCTACATTCCATCTTGGACTCTGAGGTAAGAGATGAAGATATGAGCTGACAACAAGGATAGAGATGAAGTATGACTGTCGTCATGCAGGGTTACCTGGAGATTGAAACTCAGAACTGGAGGGAATATCTTGTCAGCGAGGACCAGAGGCAGCAGGACGGTGCTGAAGACTCGATGCACACTGCAAGCAATCTGTTCCAAGACAACTTGTCTTCGATGATGATCAAGAAGGACATCGAGGAAGACTCCAACTTTGATGAGCAGCTTGTTAGCATCTGCAAAGAGATTGCAGTGAAGATGAAAGATGAAGACAACATGGAGAGATTGAGGAGGCATCTGAAGGGAGGGTTTGACACCAACATGGGGGACTTTGAGGGCAGTGACTTGGAAGATCTGAGAAGTTTGATCGGAGTGATGATAGAGACATCAACAAGTCAGCCATCTCTTGTTATCGATGACTTCGCTAAGGTTTGAACTCCTTTTCTTCAAACTCCCTCATCTCATCAAGTCTGTCTTTCAGTACTTCCTGTTCGCCGCACATCAAGAGAACATGTCGTCTTGCAATGAAGAGCGCAGAGAGCATTTGAGCGCTACCTCGATCGCCATGGCGGTCTTGTCGGATACGCCAGATGCTTTGTCACAGTGTTTGCTGAAAGATGCAACAAGCTTCGACACGTTGAGCAAGGTATGTGATAATGAAACATTGTGCTGCTGCTGCTGCTGCTGCTGCTGCTGCTGCTGCTGCTGCTGCTGCTGCTGCTGCTGCTGCTGCTCCTGCTGCTGCTGCTGCTGCTGCTGCTGCTGCTGCTCCTGCTTTGATACTCGCGACTTATTCTGATTGCCCAGCTCTTTGCCCCTCTCTGGATTGCATCAAATGGAGAGTTGAGAACGATTGCAGACAAGGTCGCAAAGTCGTTGGTAAGTACCATTACCTGCTGATATGGGTTGCGATGATCATGATTGTGACGACCACTACCACTACTACGATGATCATGACCACAATGAGGACAGTGACCACAAAGATGACAAAGATGTTGATGATGATGATGATGATGATGATGATGGTGGTGATGATGGTGATGATGATGATGATGACGATGACGATGACGATGATGATGATGATGATGATGATGATGATGATGATGATGATGATGATGATGATGGAGATGATGATGGAGATGATGATGATGATGATGATGATGATGACGATGATGATGACGATGATGATGATGATGATGATGATGGAGATGATGATGATGATGATGATGGTGACGATGATGATGATGATGAGGATGATGAGGATGAGGATGAGAATGATGATGAGGATGATGATGAGGATGAGGATGATGACGACGAGGATGATGACGATGATGATGAGGAGGATGATGATGAAGTTGATGATGATGAAGTTAATGATAATGATGATGATGATGATGAGGAGGAGGATGATCGAGATCATGATTGTCGATTGAATGATGTATCATAATCATGATTACAATGAGACAGCAAAAGAGACGATCGGAATGATGATGACTGATTCCCTTGTCAGTTTGCTACCACAAAAGATCCAACGACATGTTCGCTTGTTTACATTTGCCTGGACAAAAAGACAACTTTGGCTGCAATGTTCAAGGTGCGAGCGATCTCTAATTGATTCAAATCCACGAGCGCTAGAATGATGAAGATGCTGCTGCTGCTGCTGCTGCTGCTGCTGCTGCTGCTGCTGATGATGATGATGATGATGATGATGTGATGATGATGAGAAGGAAGAGGATGAAGACATGATTTTGAGGAAGAAGAATGAGGAGAAGTGGGGAACTTGGGGGAAAATAAGTTTGAGAAGCGGAGAATAGAAGTTCTGAGTCTGGAAACTTTAAAGTCGTTCATGTTAAATTGTTTGATGCTTTAACTCATGGACATGCTGCAGGCTGTAAGAAACGAGAAGCTTGCTATGTTCTTTGCAAGGGACTTTTCACAAGAAGCTCACAAACAAGCGGTGAGTTGATTCAATCCCTCTTGCGGTTTGATTATATCTTTCATCTTTTAACTCTCTCCACTGCTGCTCTTCTCTCCTTCTCTTCTCATCACTTCACAATCAATCAAGTTCTCATTGCTGAAACAGGCGATCAAGAATGCTTGTACCCTCCTTTCTCAGCACAGATATGACCTGGCTGCAACATTTTTCCTGCTTGCTGGGTCCTTTCAAGGTCATGACAGAGGATCGACAGAAATTTGTTGATTTCTGTTTCAGATGCACTTGAAACTATCTTGCAAAAGAAGAAAGATACTATGCTTGCTCTGCTTGTCACGAGGTTTGTGACTTGACATGCGGAAATGTAATTCATGATTGATGTTTCAGACTGTATGCAAAGGCTGACAGCGGAGAGGTTTTTGATGTCGGAACACGAATAATCATCGACAGACTGAAAGCCGAGGGTAGTATGCTACTAGCTGCCCTGTTGCACTGGCGAAGGGTGAGTTGAGGAGGAGCAGGAGGAGGAGATGCAGAGGGAGGCGGAGGAGCGGGAGGAACATCATGAGCAGGAGAAGGAGAAAGAGAAGGAGGAGAAGGAGGAAAAAGAGGACAAGAGAGTATGGGCGAGGAGGATGGAGGATGTAGACACGACTAGAGCTGATCCGTTGCTGCAGGGAGAGATCGAGTCTTCTCTTGACTTCTTGTCCTCCATGGAATCCTCTCACAACCACAGGCTCGTCAGCTCGACCAACAAGCTTGACAGCGTCAAGCTCGCGATCGAAATGTCTGAACTGATGGCAATCGTTTCAAAGATATCGTCCCACCCTCGTGTCCGTCGTATCCTCAATCTTGCAGAGAGTGGAGATGAGGAGTGTCTCCGAGCGCTGCCTGCTGCCCAACGATGCCTCTCACTCCGCAGAGCTCTCAACTCTCACATTGTCTCTTCTCTCATGTCTGCAGGGTGTTATGACCTCGCCATGTACAAGATGTACAACGATGGCCAGGATGGAGAGAGAGAGCTTAGTCGAGCAAAGGAGAGAAAATCTTCGCTTTCGTACCTGCCTTCGACTTCGACTTCAGCTTCAGCATCAGCATCAGCATCAGCATCAGTATCATCATCAGCATCAGCATCAGCATCAGCATCAGCATCAGCATCCACGTCAATAGACAAGGAGATGGAAAGATTCTGGAATGAACAGAGAGAGAGTTCCATTCATCGGAGATGC
This sequence comes from Guillardia theta CCMP2712, assembly GCF_000315625.1. NCBI lineage: Eukaryota > Cryptophyceae > Pyrenomonadales > Geminigeraceae > Guillardia > Guillardia theta. The sequence continues at coordinate 111,285 of NW_005434571.1, forward strand.
TTGCATGGATTCTTGCAGACTTTCTTGCCTGTCACGCCGGACTGGAAGCATCCCTTCACTCTGCAGTCCAACGACCCTGACAAGGTTGTGGAGTTTGTGAAGCAGATGAAGCAGGTACAACGTCGATCGCTCTCCCCTCATTTCATCTTTTTCCTCTCCTCTCCTCTCCTCTCCTCTCCTCTCCTCTCCTCTCCTCTCCTCTCCTCTCCTCACCCACATGCAGGAGAAGGAGAAACTGCAGAATCTTGGTTTCTCCGTGGACCTCATCGAGCATCTCGTGACCCAGGAATGTTGGAAGTCTCTTCGATTCGACTGTTACGCTGCGCTGAGCTTGTCCTGTGTCGACCCTTCCTGGCATCTTGACTCGCTGAAGTTGCTGTCCAACTTAGGGTCATATGCTGAGAAGGTGTGCATCGTGTCGTTGCGGACGGCGACGTGCGGGAGGGAGGGTTGTCAGGTCAGTCGTACTTCCTCAGGATCTCTCAAAGACTCGCTGCATGTCTGGCCATACATCAGGCTACAAGACAGCAGGAGACCAGGTACAGCCTGGAGCTGTTTGCATCTTCCTGTTTGCATCTTCCTGTTTCCGTCTTGCTTTTTCCGTCTTTCTTTGTCTTTCTCTACATTCTTCTTTATCTTCTCATACACTCTTCGCCTTGACATTTTCCCCCTTCCATGTGTTTCTATGTCCTGTGGTGCTGCTACCACTGCCAATCTCCTGCTTTCTTCTTCTTGTTCTCTTCTTACGTTGCACGTCCTCTTGTCTTCCCACAAGGTCTCTTACAAGCATTGTCACAGAGCCTCGTCGGCGACCAGCGATACAAGAGAAGCCTTGTCCTCAGATGCAGCCAAGACAGAAATGATCAAACAGCTTTGCATCGCTGAATATTTCACTCTCCTGCGAACATTCTGGACGACAAGACAGTCAGTCGGACTGTTCATTCTCTTAGCAGACATGCCGGCGAGGAGGAGGCAGCAGCTCAGCTCATCTGAATCCTTCTTCCTCATGTGCCAGCTCGCCATCTCTCGTCTCTCAAGGGTAGAATCGTTTGCATGGGCCGGGAGCTGGACGCAACCTTCTGCTTCCGATCTCAGCTTGGTCGTGCCCGACCACCTGGTGGAGTGTTACGGGGAGGTGGAGGGGAGGAGGCTGGAGGGAAACAACCAGCTGCTGTCACAGAGGAGGGAGTTGGAGGTGCTTCTCGTGGAGCTGGTGCTCCTGCAGAAGCTACAAGGTCTCATCGACTCCTGCCTGGCTCCGGACCTCTCAAAAGACGTTCATGCTGAGTTCCTCGCCTGCATCCAGGGGGAGGTGAAGGCATGGAGGAGGAGGCACTTGCATGCTACCCTCAAGCAAGCTGCCCAGCTCCCCTGGCACGCAACAGCAACAGCCGCGTCCCTCCTCCTCAACCTGCCGCAGGTGCGGCCCGAGCAGGTGGCAGGAGCGGGCAAGCAGGATCGGATGAGCACGATCTTGACCCTCACGGCGTCTCAGGCATGGAAGGAGGACAGCAGGCGTCTGGAGCTCCGGGACATCGCCAGCGCACTCCTTGCTGCCTCCCAGCCCGTCGCCCTGGACCAATACCCAACGACATGGCTGGGCCCTGAGGAAGTGCTGCACATCTCGAGGGGAGAGGCTCTACGCGCGGTCTGCCTCAGAGCCGATGACTCTGATCATGCTACCGTGCTCGCCGTTGCATCCCCCAAGTTCATCAAGCAGTACGAGGTGAAGCCCAGCAGCGCCTCCTCCTCCTCCTCCTCCTCCTCCTCGTCACAGGCGTGGTCGGCGCAGAGCAGCAGCGGCATCTCTCCTCCTCCTGTTGTCTTCCGTCCTTCGCAGGAGCTGAACTTACCGTGGGAGGACAGGAGCATCAGCGAGGTAGACAAGGGCATAGCAACAGCCGTCAACGTGGTTGAGAGCGCTCTCGGCATCCTTTGGGACCGAGTGTCGACGGCTGTGGAAGTGATTCAGACGGGGATCGAAGGAGGCAGCCAAGTACATCCGACAGGCGCCACTACCATAGCAGCTCATCCCTCCCTCCCCTTCTTCATCTCCGGCGGCTCTGACGGGCCTCTCCTTCTCTGGGGCTTCGGCACCCCTCAACCACTAGCCGCCGTCGCTCCCGTCTCGTCCTCGGCCATCAGCAAAGTTCGCTTCGACCCCTCCGGCCGTTTCGTTGCCGTCGCTGACTACACAGGACTTTGCGGCATCTACGAGTTGGACTTCAGCTTGTCCTTGTCGAGCTCCGACATGCAGCCCATGCGCCCTCTCGAGCTGCTTCACACGCAGAGCAAGAGAACCTACGACATGGCGTTCATCAACAGCGGGAGCCTCATTGTCACTGGCGGCCATGGCAGCAACGCTGCTGTCCGCGTGTGGGACCTGCTCCGCCCTTCCACCAACAGCTGCATCGCCGCACTGAACCTGCCGGAGGGAGGTTGCAACTCCATGGTCCACGTGGCACAGGAGGGCGTGCTGGTGGCTGGAGGCCACAAAGGGGACGTGTGCCTCATATCCAGCGACAGCTGGACTCCTCTCGTGACAGTCCCAGCAGCACATCGAGCAAGCATCCGAGCTATCGTCGCTGCTCCTGTGCAAACCAAGGATGGGATGATGATTGTGACGGGCGGCAATGACGGGGACATGAAACTCTGGAGCATTGGACAAATGCTCAGAGGAAACCAAGGTCATCTCCCTCCTCCCTCCCCCCTCTCCCCCCCAACTACCACCACCATCACCGCACCACTTCTCCGTGCTTGTACAAGAACTACACATCCTAACCCCCAACTTTGCCCAAGTTAACCAAACTCTTCCTCAAGGTTGCCTGGAGACGCTGGAAAACGCGCACGAGAAGGCTACTTTCATGAGGGCTGGCAGCTCTGGCGCTATCGTTCCAGGAACCTATGGGGTAAGGAGTCGTGGAAAAGGCTAGGAATGATATGAAGGAGGAAGCGGAAAGGAAACTGAGAAACAGCGTGAGAGAAAGTGAGGAAGGAAGGGGAGACGCCGGGTGTACGGGTTGGGAGGGGTGGGGGGTTGCCGAAGAAGGAGGAGGGAGGGGGGAGGGGGAGGGGAGGGGGAAATTAATGCAGATAGCAAGAGTACTCAGCCCGGAAGGGAGGGAAGCCAGGCGAAGATGATTTCAATGTTGACACTTGGATCAGGTGCTCGACGTTATCAGCACAGGAACTCATCTGCTGTCTTGCGGAGGAGACGGCAGAGTGGTGAGAAGAGCCTGGATTGCAAGTCAACTTAGAAAGTTATGAGCCCGGCGAGCGCGCCGGGAACGGCAGTTCCAGCTCACTCCGACTGAGCGCCGATTCGTCCGGCGATTCGTCCCCCACCCCCCCCCCCCTGGGCCCTGGGGACGGTCACAGCGGCCGTTCAACCGTTGTTCCGATGATCAAAAAACTATGCCATGATGATTGATACAACTTCAATTCTTCTCTCTGACATACTGGAGCCTAGTACGCCGCGGTCCTGCCAGGCTGGCCGGGCGGTACCGGGCCGGGCCGGGCCCGAGCGTGACCGTGACTCTCAGCACGGCCGCTGATGATGTGATCGCGGGGACCGTACCGTAGCTGCCGTCCGGGACTCTCCGAGCCTCCGCTCAGGAGTCCGAGCCTCGGACCGGCCCGCCCGGGGCAGGCTTGAAACGGTCACTAAGTTCGTTGTGAGTAAGTGGAAAATCAGACGGGAGTTGCCAGTTGAAATACCACGGTCCCGGCCGGACCGCGGGGGGGCCGCGCGGCGCACAGCCGGGCCCTGTACGGTCGGCCCGGCGTCACGCAGCCTGCCGCTGCCGGCTCCCGGGCGAGGAGGCTGAATCGGTGGCAGTGAGCCGCCGGGAGTCCGAGGGGAGTCAAACTCCGAGGCTCGGCCGAGTGCGGCCGCGCCGCGCGCCGCGCAGTGTGCGGCCCGGCGCGCGCCCCACTGACCCGGCGTGTTGCGGCCAGTCACTGAGCCTCGGAGCATTGGCAAAGTTCACCGTGAGTCACCGGATCGGACTGGCCGCGCTGCACCGCCGGGCCGCGGCACTGAGTGAGCCGCTCGGGGGGAATTGTCCTGCGCGGCAGTGAAGCAAGTGAAGCGGCGGCCCGGGTATCAGTTAAGTTTGGGGGACAGCAGTCGGCAGGATTGGGTTTGGTTCTCGCTATCGAGTGAAGTTTCTCTTCTCGCCGTTTGGCCAGTGCCACCGTGCCACCGTGGCACGGGCACGGTGCGACAGTGATTGGGCCAGTCAGTGGGCCGGGGGGCGGCCGGGATCGGACTCCGCCCGTCCGACGCCGTGATCGGACCGTCCGAGTCTCGGACTGGGAGGCTCCAGGGCCCGCCGGGGCCCGGGCCCGGCCGCCCGCCCGGCCACCCCGGCGGGCCGCCCGGCCCGCCGCCCGGCGGGGCCCGCCGGCCCGAAAAGGCCGCGACTTCAGAACGGGTCACGGACTCAGTTGAGTGCGGCCCTGAGCCCGGAAAAGGCCGCGACTTCAACGGGTCACGGACTTGGCAGTTGATTTTTCACTTACTATCCGACACTTCAGGCTTTGAGTAGAGTGACCCACTGCCCAGGCTGTCAGTGTCTAGACGTAACTTCGGCGGTTGGAGGCTCGCGGCGGGCGGCTTAGTGGCCGCCGCACTGGGCCCGTGACTGACTCGGAGCCCCGGCGGGCAGCACACAGGCTCTGGGGCCAGCCGCGTGACTCTATTTTACCGTGCCTCAATACTTCTTCGTACTGATTTTTCACTTAACTTTGAGTAAAGTCTACCGTACAGCACTTTACTAATCGGTAGTCTTACCCGGATCAACGGTTTACTCAATTGAACCGTGCGGTACCGTACTGTGACTGTACCGCAAGTACACACAGTACCTGAATCCTTTGCTCAAAGTTGAGTTAAAAATCAGTAGAGTAGCAGCAGCTTTACGATTTGGCCCCCGAGCGCAAACCGAACTGTTTTTTTTTTTGTTAGATGGCTCCGCTATCTTTACTACTGAAATCACGAGGCAGCAGAACGAGGCCCTTTCAGATCCCCACCGAAATCCTACCACCCCTTGGGGCTACCACCCGCTGGAGCATTGACTGACAAGTATACCCGTTCAAACAACAGCAATGGGATGGTGAATGCACCCCGTCATCCTGGAGACTTTGCCGGACTACCCCCCTTTTGAGTAGGCCGAAACAAACTTCTTGCAAAAAGCCTCGATTTATTTTCTTTTTCGTGAGTTTTTGTTTTTGGTAGAGGGTTTTGGGAAAGAGGGACCACTTACTACCCTCATAGTATTAACTTAGAGCCTCACTTATGAATAACTTCAGCTTATAGGCAAGGAATGCTTCCGCGCTTTCCATGCAGTCGTGACCTTGTCCCCCTAGCTTGCCCATCCCTCGGTCCATTTACACAGTCATAACCATTCAGCACAATGAAATTTTGAAATTTGATAGTGTAGGTTGAAACAATGCGTTGCATTGCCAAAAGGGTTAACTCCAATTCGATGCATGATCAATGGGTAGGGGTAGGTGGGGTGGTCAATTCGTGCTCCACGAGCTGTATAAGGTGAAGTACTCGTGAATCGTTAGGGTAGGGGTACAAACCTGTGGTGGGTACTAAAAACAATTTTCCAATTTTAGGAAATAACTCCATTGAAACGATGAATAAACGGGACGATTCGATTGAAGAGTTAACTCCAAACGATATGAAAGGAGTTATTTTCACAAGAAGTGGTATCGGAGGCCCTTAGCACCTCTCTCAAAGATATCATCTTCCCCCCCTTCACCACCATTTCTATCCTCTTGCTGTTGTTACGAAGACACGAGCCTCTACACACAGTCAAAGTAGCGATCCTCCGCCGCCTTCGTACCTACCATCCCTCCATCTTCCAGATCTGATCAACCAAACAGTGACGTACTGAAACATGAGAAATTTCGATCCCATTGCTTCATTGCCCATCAGGGCACCTCCAAGCGACACCAAGCGAAGGTATTCCTTGAACCCGAGAGACGAGATCATGAGGAAATATGAAGATTCGGAACAAGCTGCAAAGATCCAGCAATCGAGAGCAAGCATGCTCAAATCCGAGCTCGAGATTTACGATATGGAAAGATGTATTTCATGGAGCGACTCTTTCACGCTCCGCAACAACGATGCAGCAAGGGAGGCGTTGTTCCTTCCCAGTTGCAATCCGGACCAAGAAATAGCCTCCCTCCAAGACTGCTTGAATGATTGCGAGGACTCGCTGAACTCGACCCCTGGCCTCAAGTCCATCGACCGTTCCGGGAACCTCATGTTGTGCGGGGATCGCGGAGACATCAACCGAGACTTGATCAGTCCGTTCGGGCCCTCGATCGATCATATTGGAAACTTTCGCACTAAGATCACACAGATCTGAGTCTTGAGATTTCACCTTGTACTTTAGCATCCACAACATGTAAATTCTTGCTATTGATTAAAAGAAGGAAAAATGAACCTAGCTACACGTGGCACACTAGCTTTCAAGTTTTATTATGAAAAACTGTTGCTCAACCTAGCCTCAGCATCAACGGAACTGAAGAGAGCGCTCACGCTGGAAGAGAGCACAGTTTAGACAGCACAGGTCAGGATACTAGCATACACGGCCGGATTCAATACCTGGCTCCTTCCATCTTCCCATCTTGCGCTTCGATATCTTCTATTGCCATATGGGCAGAGACTGAAGCACACTGCGCAACGACTGAGTCTTCTTATGCAGCATCATTGCGTACAACAAACCTGAATCGAACAATGCGGTTCATTTCCGGCCATGATCCAAGTGCAACCACTGATCTTCTTGCGACAGACATGACATACCTGTCAAGTTGTCAAGACCAAGGGCATCAGACCATCGTTTCGAAGTACGTGCAAGCTCTTTACAGCCGGGTCTTGCACCTTCCCAGTCTCCATCCCCTACGTCCCATAAATGACAAGAAAACTGATGCAGGAACACGCTTTCCACCTCTTCTTGCATCCTCGCAACTTCTTCTTCGTGATGGTGAAAGTCCGACCAATCATCTAGTTTGTCCATCGTCATCAAACAAATACGAGTAAACATCTCAAATGAATAAAACTACCTTCCGGACTAAAATGGTGTATTTGGGTGGAATGCACAAAGCTCCCAATATTCGATGTTTCTACTTCTTGACTTTTGACTGCATCGTTTCAGAGAGCATTCAGGCATTTACATCAAATTTTGCACACCTTTCGGTGAAACTCGGCATTCAACAATCACATCTGATTCCTCATGCGCGTCGTCGAGGATCTTCGTGTCCCAACTCTGTTTTGGTCTAGAATATTGTTGCAAACCGTCCAATTGAACAATGACCTCTTCCTCAAAGTTTCCTCGTATCCCGCATCCATTCTGTTCTACACTTGTTGTGTTGTCTAGTAAATCGATTGAGGGTTGTGTTTGTTCCCTGTCCTCAACAGGCGTTTTCACAGCCACAGCAGAAGACGAGGCCGTCACATCACTCCACTGGCATCCTTGATTTTCACCGTCGGAACAGAGTGGGTCTGATGGCTTGCTGACATGTTTGTGATAATTCATATCGAGCAAGGTCATCGATCTTTTCGTTCGAGTCCTCACCTTGACGAAAGGAAGCGAACAAAACTTTAACTTGACCTGGCTAACCTTCTCCTGTGATACATCTACAGGGCCAGCATTGCACGAATTAGCAAATTTCACATGAATGCTAGCATTCTGATTGTCATGAAGAAGACGCGTATAGTCACAGTAGGAAGCCGATCGTCTTGCCATCGGTTTGGTGGGACCGTTAGGGAGAAATCCAACGTCATACAACTTTTGTTTGTTGTCGGAAGGCTCATGAATTCTGTCAGGTCTGCAAGCAACAAATTCTGCATCCCTTATCCGGTAAAGCATACTCCCTCCACGCAGGCAGAGAGAGACAGGATGATTCTGAGTGGACCGAGGGTCACGCTCTATGTTCGGTGTGACATGATGCGTCTGGAGAGTTTGTTGCCCGAACAAAACCGAAAATAGCCAAATGGCCTCGATGTGTATTTTCCCCATCTGTATCTTATTGTAAAAGGAGCTAGTACCTCAAGGTCGAACTCGGCAAGAAACCTTTTGCTGCTGTCTTTGTGGCGTTTGGCACGTGAAGAGTTCAAAGAGGGTTTAGCAGTTCCTGGGTCTGGACTTATCAGCCGCCACCAAATCTGGTCTAATTTCCTCCTGTTTCATCATGCCAAGATGAGTTTCAACGTTGGTCTTCCTGCTGTGAGTTGCCTCTCTCTCTCTCTCCTTCCTTTCCCTTGCTTTCCTCCCGCTCCGCCCTGTTCTGTTCAATCCACAGACAAGCGGCGCAGAAGTACATTCTATTACCCCACCCCCTGACCCCTACCCCCACCATATAAAGGATTCAATGTCACCTACCCCCCTTGATCCGTACCCCTACCCCCATGAAAGGTCAAGGGTATAGTGATTGAAGGGCTAGTCATAGTAGCACACCACCCCTACCCTTGGGATCCAGAGGAGACTGTTGAGATCCCTTGGATGATCTCACCACAGTCTTGTCCTGTAAAGACTTGAACGGGATCGGACCGCCTCAATTCCACTGAGCCCGCCCCGCGACTCCGTGCAGTGCCGCGACACCGTGACGGCGACCTTGCCAAGTTGCCCGCCGTGACTCAGTGACCGTTCGACTCAGTCCGGCGCGGCGAGGCAGCGGAGTCCGCCTGGCGGCCCGGCGCCCGGGTCCAGGCGCCGCGGTCGTCCGATCCTGTAAAGACTTGAACGGGTCCGCCTCAATTTTACTGAGCCTGCCCCCGGGGCAGTCACGGTCCGCCGGCCGATCCGAGAAGACTTGAAGGCTTCCGAAGTTCATCTTCCGCCGCGCCGGCGGAAGCCGGCCTAGGCTCACCCCGGGCCGTGCCCGGCCGCCCGGCGCCGGTGCGAGTCGGACCCGTCACGCCGGTACGGTACGGTAGCCTAGTAGTACCGTACGTAGTACGGCCCGGCCCGCCGTACTACGGTACGGGCCGATCCGCCGGGCCGGTTACTGTCTCCGACACTGCGAGTACCGTAAGTCGCGCGGCTGCCCGGCGCACGCGGCGCCAGCTGAGCGGCGGCACTGCGCCTCCTCCTCGACCTGCTCCTTCATCCTCCGACCCCGAGTCCGGTCGGCAGTGGCGGGTCACCACCGTCGGGCGGCCTCAGCACTCAGGTCCAGGCTGCCGCAGCGGCCCGGCCGGCCCGGCCCTCATCACTCCTTGAACCCTGACCGTAGCCCAGCCGCGGCGGCGGGGCCTCCGACGATCCGATCGCTAAGTTGCCAAGTTGCGGCAACTGCCAAGGCCGGCGCTAGTAAGTTCAACTTGCCTCCCGCCGCCGCAGACTCTCTGCCAGGGCCGAACTTGGCAAAACCGTGTGATGATTCGGAGTTCCGAGCCGCCACCGGGTGACCGGGACTCCAAGTTTCGCCCGGCGCGCCGGGGCCCCGACGGTTCACTCAGCCTGGCGGCCCGGTGACCGTTCGGGAGTCAGTGCCCGGCCCCCAATCCGAGGCTCAGGCTCAGTGCCTGAGGTGGCACCGTCACGGTGAGGCTTGAAGTTCAAGTTGATGATTCGAGTCAATAGTTGATGACGGTGAGCCAGTCTCGCCGCAGCATTAGGCGACCCTTGATTTTATGTTCACGGTTGATATTCATTAATAGACAGTGACGGTAGCATGTGCCAGGATCTCTGAACTTTGAGATCACCCGGTGACCGATCGGATCACTCCCGGTTCCGAAGTTCACTGAACAGGACTCCGGACAACTGAGTTCTTCCGACAGCGGTTCCGAGTAAGTTCAAGGCTGAGGGATGCCGCGGCACAGTACTACGCGGCAGCACATAACCCATCATCATATGTTACACTACATAGCCCATCACTACAAGGCTCCAGCCTCCTGCAAGATCGTCTCAAGCTCGCCTGGTAAGTGACATATTGGCATCAGTCCTCAGTGCATTGAGTGCATGTCAGATAAAAGTACCTGATGCTTTCTTCGACACCATGTCGTCGCCCCCTCCAATAAACTGATACAGCAGCTTCTCACAAAGGTAACATCATGCCGCATTCTCATACCTTCCCCTTGACAAAGACGCGAGGAACAGATCTTCCTCCCGTCAGAGTATTCAGGGCGTCCTGTTCCAGCAACTATCAGTTATTTCGAATGCGCTCGTGAGCTCATTCAGCCTCGCCGCAGGGAGTACCTGGATGGCGTTGCCATCATCGCGGAGGTCCAGCTCAAGCACTTCGTACTTGGCATTCAGCGAATCCAGTGCATCCTTTGCCTGGAAGAGAAAGCAACAGCTCACGAAAAGTTGTACGAGAGTCAGGGGCGAGACTACCTTAGCGCAAAATGGGCAGTAAGACTTGGAGAAGACAACGACGGGGTTGCTGCAATTGATAGCATCAGCAAGTTCAATCCACACACTTATGAAGGCCATGAATGCAAATCTTGACAACAAGGATGGGCAAATGGGAAGCTATCATGGTAGAAAGTGAGCACATCATGCTTCACGCGTTGACAGGTCACACTAATAGGCAATGTCGGTCAATCAGCTCAATCTCACTTTTCAATCGCTTTCTTTGCCACATGTTCTGCCGTCATCATCGGTGTTGCGCCGCCGACGGCATTGTTTGTCATACAGTTCCCCATAGCTCCGGTATCAAATACACGCAATGCACTCTTGTGTATGACAGGGTATAAAATCTGATTATAATAAAGAGTACCAGGTTAGTTTTATGGGTACAACTTTAGTACTGTGATTCTGAAAATATTTCTGAGGGATGCGCGTTTTTAAAATTCCAAGGAGTCGAAGGAACAAACAATTTTGGAGGGACGCTCTAGCTGTAGATTTACAAATGGATTCCGTCGTACTTTGGGGGTCATCCATCAAATTGCTGCTCTAAATTTGAAATCACAAGAACAAGATACAATCAACCATCTGGTGAGTCACAACCCGCCGGTGACCGGTCCGACTCTCCGACCGCGGCCACAGGACTTCATCCGATCGGACGCGGCTGCCGTCAATGCTCTCCACTACTGTCAGAATCCTCGTACTGATTTTTAACTTAACTTTGAGTAAAGAAGTCAGAATCCTGACCGGCGAGGGACGTGACTTTCCAGTGACTCCCGGAGCCATCCTTAAGTCACAATGCTCCGATGATTCAACCGAACTTGAATGCTTAGCAACTCTTCAAACTGGCCCGGGGGGCAGGCTGCCGGGCGGCCCGGCCCCGGCAGCCGACGGCGAGGCGCCTCGGGCCCGGGCCCGGAGCGCGGCGGGGCCGGCCCGGGGGCCCGCGCCGCCGGGCGGCCGGCCCGGCGGGCGGACCGTTGGGCCTGACCGGCGGCCCGGGGGGCCGTCGGACCATGAGCCCGGTGACGATTACGGGGTGACCGTACTGGCGGCCGGCGAGTCGGCCGCGCCGCGGCGCGGCCGGGCGGGCCCGGGGCCGGGCCGGGCCGGCGGGCCCGGGGACTGCCAGTCCCACACGGTCGGCCGCTTCCAGTTCAACGGTTCCGCCGCCGCCCGGCCGGCAGTGACTGCGGCAATGCCGCAGAACATAGGATCGGACCGGGTGCCGGGCACCGTGCCACCCGGCGTGCGCCGGGCCCGGGAGCCGCTGGAGCCGCCTCCGATACTCGGACGGGAGTCAGCACAGTGAGTGACGGTACTACCGTGCCAGGTCACCGCCCGGGTACGGGCACGGTATCGGACTGGCGGCCTAACTTAACTGAGTCAGTGTCGGGCCGACTGCCAGCCTCCCTGTCGGAGCGGCAACTCCCGGCACGGACTCCCGGACTCCAGGCTCGTCCGCCGTGATCCCCCCGCCCGGCGGCTGAGTGGCCGCACTGCACTTAGTGCTGACAGTGAGCCTAGTATGAGGCCCTTCAACCGGGGCGGCCCAGCGTCGCCGTACTACCGTACGGTAACCTGTCACTGGCCAGTTCAGCCTGTGCGACAAAGTCAGGGCCAAGCCTTCTCGATCCGACGGACTTGGGGTCGTTCAACGGTTCCTGATTGTCCTCGATCTTATTTAAAACTCAGTAGAACTTTGAATACCCGGTGCCACTGGGCGCCACAAGGACGGCCTTGTCCAAGGCTCAGAGGCAGTGACAATCAGCGCGGTATTCTGAGCGTCAACGGTGTCTCCCGTTAAGGACTGTGGAAGTCCATGTCGCAGCTGATCAAAGCAAGTTACTCCGTGCACCGGGCTGAGCTTTTTGGATGAAGCAATGCCGTAATGCTGTGCAATGAGCCTGCAGGCCCAAGCCTCTTAAGTTCGTTGACTGTCCGATTGTGACATTGGAATGCAGCTTGAACTTCTTTCACTTTCAGGTATCAGTATATTACTATATTGTCGGATCATGGTGACATAGATGCGTGAATGAACAAGCATACGATACTGATTATGATTCATATACTGACATTCAAGTTCGGTACTGACATTGAAGTTGCGGCATGAGAGCAAAATAATATCCAAGATGAGTGACAAACACACCCCTATCGCCAAACACATCCCTAAACACCACTTACAAGACTCCAGCCTCCTGCAAAATCTTTTGAAGCTCGCCTGATATGTGCCGCAGTTACATCAAGATACTTCGTTGACCGGTTTACAGATAAACGTACCTGATGCTTTCTTCGACACCATGTCGTCGCCCCCTCCAATAAACTGATACAGCAGCTTCTCACAAAGGCAACATCATGCCGCATTCTCATACCTTCCCCTTGACAAAGACACGAGGAACAGATCTTCCTCCGCTCAAGTTGTTCAGGGCGTCCTGTACGAGAGTCACCTGCTTTGCCATATTTGACCACTCACGGCAGGGAGTACCTGGATGGCGTTGCCATCATCGCGGAGGTCAAGCTCAAGCACTTCGTACTTGGCATTAAGTGAGTCTAAAACATTCTTGGCCTTGACGAGAAAACAACAGATTAGATACATTTCCCGCGAACTTTACATAGATCAGTGGAAAGAATACCTTAGCACAATATGGACAATAGGACTTGGAGAAGACAACGACGGCGTTGCTGCGGACAACAGCATCAGTCACCTTGACACAACGCATCAAGTCATACACGTTGATTGACAGCCACTCTGTGAATCCACCACAGCAAACAAGAAAGGAGATGCAACATAGATCGATGAACATGTCATTGACAGGACATTACATGACAACACGAGCATTTGATCGCTGAGCTCGAGCTTACTTGTCAATCGCCTGCCTTGCAATAGCATCTGCCGCCACCATCGAACTTCTGCTGGTTCTGTTCCCCATGGTGTCACCAGTACAACTTATATTAATTTAATTTGTACAATGATAACTAAATTGTTTGTAGTTTGTACCATTTATTATTTTTCAAGGGACGAGAATTGATCAAAACAACCAAACTATTTCTACCAGCATGGAAGCATCTATAGAATATATATTGCTTTTTAAAAAACATGAAGGATTTTTCTACCGAATCAAAGCTCTACGTCTGAAAACTTAAAACTTAATATTGAATTTTACTATTGGATTTAAAGGAGTTTTTGAAGTACCCGGTCGTTGGTCAGGGTAATGACGGGGTCATGTTCGGTTCAGTAGCGCAGGTGAGGCGGGTTGGAATTTCGAGTTTTTGAATCTGCAGTTGCAATGCGTGAGTACTGCATGGCGGTGGGGTGGGAGGACACGGGTGAAAGAGCAAGGAACAGCTTGATGATAGGCTTGAAAGATGTCCTATACAGATCCTCTCTCGGGAAACACAAGCGCTCGCGAATCCTTCATCTCCTGATTCTCCATGCAAACTATCTGTCCCTTCATGGCCGCCTGACATCGAATCCGTTTCCTTGTATCTTGCTGCTACTTGCTCCCTTCCTCTCCTCTCTGAGATCACTGCTATCAACGATATTTGCATCATGATCTCTATCCCTTTTCACGTTTCGCAATAAGTGATGGATGCGTGTCAGGGAGATCTTCAAGACTGAAGGAAACTCCGCAGCATGATGAAGCACAAGAGTATATTGACTCCTTTCTCCTGTCCATGTGTACTGATACAAGTATTAGGATGAAGATGGAGGACTCACTTGCTGGTACTGATCATCTTTCTCATGTTATGCTCTCGTCCCCTGCGGCCCTCTGACTTGAAGACGCAGAGGAGCAGGTTGCTCCCAACGGAGGCAGGTGCAAGCGATCGCGTACCACTGAAGGTGGGGAGGAATGCTCCTTTAGAGTGTATGATTCAGATGGTATCAGGCTCCAAGGCCAAGAAAGGATGGACTAGTGCTGCTGCTCCTTCCTTTGCCGAGGACGAGCAGCAGATGAGAATCAGGGAGCTTGAGGAAGAACTGGAGCTGGCCAAAGAGAAGTTTGAACAGGAGGAGAAGAGTTGTCAGGTAAGGCTGTAAATATTCGAGCTCTCAACCTAAGACAAACTTGTTAGAACGCCTCCTCCCTCCTGCAGGAAGCCAATGCGAGGGAGAGAGATCTTCGATTCGAAATCACTCAGCTCCAGGACCAGCTCAAGCTCTCGCAAGGGAGCGCCCCCTTAGATGCGAGGACGCAGAAGCTGGTGAACGAGAAGCGAAAGCTGGCGTTGGAGGTGCAGGCACTGAAGGAAGGGAAGGAGTCAGCCGAGCAGAGAGCTAAGGCGCTTTCTTCCATGGTCGAGCGGCTGCAGAAATCTGGTGACAAGGAGGAGCCTGCTAAGGACGCGCGAGGTAGGACCCGTACGTCCAGCAGGGAGAGAGCTTCAGACAAGGACAAGCCAGGGAAGGAGGAGCAGCAGATGATCTCGAAGCTTCAGGCTGAGATCAAGCGGCTGGAGAAGGAGGTGGCTGCCTCGGCTGCTGCTACTGAGCGAGCCAAGTCTTCCTCTTCGTCCAAGGTCCGAGAGCTGGAGCAACAGGTGGAAGAGCTTGCGGCAAGTCTGAAGAGGGCAGAGGAGGCGAAACAAGCGGAGGAGGAGAAGTTTGCTGGAGACAAGAAGGCTCTGCTGTCGGAGCTGGCTGATGCCAAAAAGAATCTGGAGCGGAGCAGCAAGAACAACCAGAAAGAGGAGGAGATGAGAAAGATCTTGGCAGAGAAGGAGAAAGTGGTGGAGCAGCTTCAGAGTCAGGTCTCTCAGCTCGAGGGGGAGAAGCAACAGCTCTGCGACGAACTACGTCAGCTGCAGCAGGAGTGCTCGGACACGGCCACGCGCCTCAGCGACACGAAGAAGGACGAGGAGGGATCCGTCGGAAACAAGAGGAGGAGAGCGAAGTGCGGTGGTAGGTTCAGCATCGAAGAGTCGGATGCTCTGATCGAGAAGCTAGCGGGGCTGCAGGCGCAGTACCTGCAGATGACTGCGAACAAGACAGGAGGAGGAGGAGGAGGAGGAGACAAGAGAAGCTCGACTGAAATAGTTGAGATGCAGCAGAGGCTGGAGCGAGCGCAGCAGGAGCGAGACGATCTCACGGAGCTGACGCAGCAGCAGGAGCGGCTGATCGCAGGCCTAGAGGATCAGCTGCATCAGAGCGAGAGAAGGCGGGCCCAGCTGCACAACCAGATCCAGGAGCTGCGGGGGAACATCAGGGTCTTCTGCCGCATCCGCCCGTTCCTGCAGGAGGAGGCAACCATGGACGCCCCCTCTGACATGACCTTCGGGCGCAGCGGGGACCGGCCCTCCATCCTCATCAGCCTCCCTCCCCCGCAGGGAGGACGCAAGAAGGACTCGCAGAGCTTGTCGTTCGAGTACGATGAAGTCTTCGACCCGCAGAGCTCTCAGGCTTCCGTCTTCCGTGAGATCGAGCCGCTGATGCAGGTGCTTGTCCTCTTCTTCCTCTCTCTCTCTTCTCTCTCTCTCTCTCTCTCTCTCTCTCCTCTCTCGTCCTTCCCCTCCTTCCTTCGCTGCTCCCCATCCTGCTCCTCGCACACCAAAGATATGTTTCATCGTCTGACAAGCTCCGCAGAGCGTCATGGACGGCTATCGTGTCTGCATCTTTGCCTACGGCCAGGTTCATCCCCTCTCCTCTCCCCCTCCTCCCTGCTGACCTCGAGATAGACTGGCTCGGGCAAGACCCACACCATGGAAGGAAAGATCCGAGCAGGGAAGCAGGACGAGCAGAGGTGAAGCCTTGCTGGTGTCGCTTGCTACTATCTGACACTGGCACGCAGAGGAGTCGTGCCTCGCTGCATGGAGCGGCTGATTGAGCTGCGTAATGAGATGCAGAAGAGAGACTGGAGTATCAACTTGCAGGTGAAGGGGGGAGGAGGAGGAGGAGGAGGAGGAGGAGGAGGATGGATGGATACTGAACTTTTACTAGTGCTCCTGCCTGGAGATCTACAACGAAGTGATCCGTGACCTGCTCTGCGACAAGGAGGATGCTTCGAAGAAACTCGGTCGCTCTCGATGTTCATTCTCCTCCTCGTGCTCACAATTGTAGCAGAGATCAAGCACGACAAGTCCACCGGAGATGTCGTCGTCACCAACCTAACTCAGGTCCTCCTCGTTCTCCTCCACGACTACCAAAAGCTTGTTTGCTCCTTCTTCCACCTCCTTCTCTTGTAGTTTCGAACAAGGCTGACCACCACACAGCTTCCCGTGCAGTCAGAGGAAGAGATCTACCGCATCATTCAGTCTGCCTCTCGGCGCAGAGAGACAGCTTCGACTGTGAGGTGACGAGAAGAGGACGAAGAGGGGAGAGGAGGCGACTTAGCTTGTGCTGGCAGGAACGCCACGTCTTCCAGGAGCCACAGTGTGCTACAGGTTGTTGGTCAGCCATGATGTTGAGTTGCCTGACTGATGCGCAGCTGACTGTTGAATGCAAGCACATGCGGACGGGAGAGGTGCTCACTTCACCTCCTCCTCTTCCGCTCCTCCCCATCCTCCTCCTTTCTCTTCTCCCTCCTTCCTTTTCCTCTCTCGTTCTTTCTGCGCTTCCTCATGGCGTTTGTGCAGTCCAAGAAGGGGATTCTCAACATGGTGGACCTTGCGGGCAGCGAAAGGATCAGCATAGATCATGACAGCAAGACTACCAAGGAAGCGCAGGCGAGTTTCGACTTTCTCAATTGTTCGATCTCCTCCTCCCTTGCTCGACCTCCTCCTCCCTTCGTCCTCCTCTTCCGCTTCCTTTTTTATCTCCATGCTGTCCTCGTGCTCACACCTGAGAGCAGAACATCAACAAGAGCTTGAGCTCGCTGCTCGGAGTGATTCAGGCGCTTGCAAGCAAGCAAGCTCACGTCCCCTTCCGCAACTCGAAGTTGACTCACCTCCTTTCGTCCTCCCTCGCGGGAGACGGCAAGGTACGCTCCTCTCCTCTCTTCGCTCTTCTCCTCACCTCGCTCCTCTCCTCTCTTCGCTCCTCTCCTCTCCTCGCTCCCTCTCCCTCCTTTTCTCCTCGTGAAGCTCCGCAGGCCCTCATGTTCGCCAATCTGTCGCCTCGCCTACAGCACGTGCATGAAAGCATCAACACCCTTCGCTTCGCCGCGCAAGTCAACGTCTGCCAGCTCGGACATGGCAAGCTCAAGGCTGGGGAGTAGAAGGAACAAGCTTTCAAAGAACAGAAGGATGAGGAGGAAGAGGATTTTAACTGACTGCTTGAAGAAACTAACTAATTCGACTACTCAACTGAGTTGTTGTCAAGCACGATCTTGTTCTTGCTGTCCTCCGACACAAACAGACTCCCTCGCGAGTTCCCTCGCAAATCGTTGTGCTCGAACGTCCCCCATCCTCCGTCCTTCACTAGAATCCCGAACTCTCCGTTCTGAGTGATGCGATTCTGCTTGCACAGAGGCTTGCCGGCCTGCCAGCATGTGATGCCGGAGAGAGAGTTCTGAAAGATGTCGTTCTTCTCGATCTCACACCGCGAATGATGGTGCACGTCTACCCCTCCGCTGTGCTCGTGCCCGAAGATCTTGTTGCGGACGATCCTTGGGTTGCTGCTCTCCCGCACGTCGATGCCGGACAGTCCGTTGCTGTTGATGTCGTTGTCAGTGATGACGCCCCTTCCGTTGTCGAACACGGCGACGCCATGCTTGCCGTTGCTGCGGATGCGGTTGAAGCGGATCTCAGGGCGGGACCCTTCGGAGATCTCGATGCCTGACTGTCCGTTGTGATGTATTTCTGTGTCCTCCACCACCCCCTCGCTCCCGTCGTAGAAGTGAACACCGGTCCCCGCGCACTGATAGATCTCACACCTTCGGATCTTGGGCTTCGTATCCTTGTGGTGAACTGAGATGCACGTCAGGCTCGCGCTTGACAACTTGCAGCCTTCCACCACCAGCTTGCCCGCCATGATGTCGATACAGTTCCAGAAGCCGCTTCCTCGCTGCCTGATAGTGATGTTGGTGATGGACCCGAACTCAGTCTCTGCGATGATAGCGTCTCTCCCGTTAGTCTCGATGACGATGTCGTCGACATGCCCCTCCCCAACTATCATGACCGGCCTCGACACTCGAAGCGTCTCCTTGTACTTTCCTGCTCGCACAACGATCTTGTCTCCGGACTTGGCAGCTTCCAAGGCATCGGCGATGCGCTGATAACGATCTGACTTTGACACGTACAGCGTAGAGGTGATGTCGGAGAGGACTGGCGGTATGCTGACTTGTCGATCTTCATCCTTGGTGAAGGAGGAGAGGCGGACGGCAGAGTTGAGCTCATGAATCTCCTGCTTCACATCCCGCATGTCAAATATCAGCTGATCTACATTCCTCCTCATCTCTTCCATCCGGTTGTGCGCCAGGTCAGCTTGTTTACTTGCTCTGCTGCACTCCATGGAGTTCTGCTTGATCTTGCCCTGGAACAGCTCGAGCAGCTGCTGGATCCTCGAGTCATAAGCATCCATCATCTCCTGACGCTCTGCTCGCTCCTTGTCCAGCAGCTTGTGAAGGTCATTCAGTTCCATCTCTCTCACATGCAGCGCCTTCTCCAACCTCGCCATACGCTCGTCTCGCTCGGTCGCCGCGTTGTTGAGCAGGTCGACATGGTGCTGCAGGTTTTCCTCCCTGTGCCTGAACTCGTCTCTCCTCGTGATCCTCGCTGCACACCCGGACTTGGCGAAAGAGCAGGAGAGGACCTCCAGCGGGCACTCGTGCTGCGCCTCCTCTCCCTTGAAGACCACGGCTCCGCATCCTCTCACGCACATGGCCACGTCCTCGATCCCCGGCTTGCCTCGTCCTTCGCTTACGGTATTCATCCTGACCAGAGCTAGCAGCGATGTGCTGCGACCTCAGTCCCTTGTTTCTTGATCGTCTTCCTCTCAACCTGCCTCCCTCCACCCTCTCCTTGAACTCCTTTGTATCGACTCAGGGAGGTGATTTACAGGGGAACAGCTACAGTGACGTTCTTGTCAGACTGATGGTTTC
This sequence comes from Guillardia theta CCMP2712, assembly GCF_000315625.1. Taxonomy (NCBI): domain Eukaryota; class Cryptophyceae; order Pyrenomonadales; family Geminigeraceae; genus Guillardia; species Guillardia theta. The sequence goes on from NW_005434571.1 coordinate 130,624, forward strand.
TGTTTGCTCCTCTTCTCCTCTTCTCCTCGTCTCTTCTTCCCTCTTCTCCTCGTCTCTTCTCCTCCTCTTCTCCTCGTCTCTTCTCCTCCCTCATCTCCATCAACCCCCTGGCGCTACCGAGCCTGCAGTCTCTCATGTCGGTCCGCTCGGATACTGAGGCGGAGAATTCCTATTTTTGGCCTGAAGAAAGAAGCAACTAACATATGGGAGGATTACATCATCATGATGTTGGTAATGATATTACAAGGAGATTTCTTCTGTCATTTCATGAGCGAGGGTGAAAGTGTGCGCAATTAGGCAAGGCAATCGTTTCCTTTGTTTTTGACGTGTACTTTCGACTGAACTTAAAGGCAATGCAACGATGCGAGCAGTCAGATCAACTCAAAGTCCAACTGCCTTTCCTTTTGGACAAGAGCCGCTCTAAGAAAGACGAACTAGCTTAAGCTCGCTGTTGCTGCCCCATGGCACGAACACTCTGTTGTCCTCGTCGTACACGAAGCAGAAGAACGGGTTGAGCGCGTCCCACGCGCAGGGATGATGTTTCACACAGAACCAGCTTTGAAACCGACTCGTCATCAGGTATCCCAGCCCTCCGGTCTTGAAGTCGAGGCTGCAGTTTTTCATTCTCGGCACCAGTATCTCCTCCCACGTGTAGGGGAGCTTGCAGGTCTTGTACCCGACAGGCAGGTTGTCGCCCCACAGCCAGGGGAAGGAGGAGGACCCGTTGATCGTCATCCAGGACGAGCAGACTGATAGGCGGGAGCCCAGGTAGCTCAGGTCCCCCATGCACACGTCGGGTCCTTGCTGGAAGCTCTTATCCTCGGTGTCTGAGGTGGAGCAGTTGCCGCCGGTCTCGATGCGGCAGCTGCTGTCGCAACCGTCTCTCGAGACCTGATTGCCGTCGTCGCACTCCTCCATCTCATCCACGGTCGCGAGGTAGGCGCGAGCATAGAAGACCTTGCAGCTGGGAGAGTAGGTCTGCGAGCAGTACCGGCAGGAGGCGTACAAGGTGGAAATGGAGATGTTGTAGCTGGGGCCTGACAAGGACGAGGGAATCTTGTACTTGACGACGGGCTGGTACGAACCGCAGGATGCGTAGCTGCTGGCAGAAGGACGCGAGAGGGGGAGGCTGACGCCGTTGAGGGTAACGTTGAGAATCTGAGTGGAAGAATAGAAGGATACCATGTCCATCTCAACGATGAGGAACAGTTGAGTTAGACTTGTTTTAGGAGCCCTCAGTGTTGTGCTGCAGCTTGAGATAGGAGAGTAGTAGTAGCCGTAGAACATGTTGTCGTAAATGAACGTGGGTTCAGCATTACATTCCCTCTTGTCCTGTATCACAAACGTCCAGTCTCGCAGGCCGTTGCCACAAGTGGGTTTTGACTTGAAGCCCCAAGACAAGTTGAAGGGAAACGCAGATGTCCGGTTGTTGACGTTTGACATGAAGGAGAGCGAGATCGACTGACTTCGGAACACTTGGAACCTATCCCTGGGAACGATGCTGGAGCCCTCGGAAGAGGTCACGGTCAGCAGATCACATGGGGAGTTCTGAGACACATGGCACAGGTCCGTGATAGTGAGCTTCAGAGCTGACTTCTCTCGGAACGGCAGCAACAGTGTCGTTCCTCCCCTCCCATCGCTCAGAAGGGATAGCCCTCCAGAGTTTGTCAGGCGCCCGATGGACGTGCGAATACTATTGTCATCGAAGAAAGTTACTTCCCAGATGATGTTGGGGTCCCCCGTCACTCCAGATGTGCTGGCAGTCCCTTCGAAACGGATGACAAGTCCAGCTCTGCCGCCCTCGTTGACCCTTTTGCTGAGGAGCAGCTGGACTGAGTTGTCTGATCCTCCGATGAAGAGGGTGGGAACAGGAGGCCAGCTGGGGCTGAGGCCGCTGTAGTAAGAGAACCCTTGGAAGAAGGTCAGGTAGGAGTTGGAGGAGACGTATGTCCTTGCCCTCACGTTGACACCTTGAAAGCAGAAGTCAAACCCAAAGTCGGGGAGCAGCCAGGAGGAGTCGTCCATGCTCTGGGAATACCCGATAGAGCTGGGGTGGAGCAGGTTCCAGCCCCCTGACGAGATGTTGCGGAGTTCACTCTGAGTGGCCGACCCGTAGAGCTGAAAGTTGACAGGCTCGAACAAGGTTGGGGAGAAGGGACAATCAGCTTGCTGCATGCCGGTAGGGGCTATTGCAAGCTCAGTCTCCATGAAGGTTTGAGTTGTGGAGCTGTCGATGCTGAATGTAGCGCAATTTGCTCCTGCTGCAACCTCCTCGTCAAACTTGCGAGCGAACAGATCGTAAGGTGACAAATCGAAATGACAGCACGAGCTGAGAAGACACTCCTTCTTGCACGATGACGAACAGCCGTCGCCATTGTCTGTGTTGCCATCGTCGCAAAACTCTCGTCCTTCTTGTATGCCGTCACCGCAAACGTCGTAGGTGATGGGCCCGTAATGCAGCAGGAACTGTGAGCGCGAGACTATCTTCATCCTGGGTTGGCTGCTCCTGATGCCGCGACTGAAGGATTCGGATCCAACCATCCACAAGTTGCTGGAGGTAGAGGACATCCAGCCTGCGTAGTTCCACGAGCTACACGCGGCATCTGAGCACATGTAGAAATCAACGTTCAAGTTAGCGTTTTCTGTTGTCTTCGGGAAGGAGATTTGAAGGTTCGTCAGCGACGCCGGTTCAATGTCCCATACACAAGAGCTTGAGCTCCCAGTGTTTGGATACATCTGACTGCTCACGGTGCCCCTCGGCTCAGTGAACCTAACGCACCCACAACTGCACTTGGAACATCTCGAGATCTTACCCGGCCAGAGCTCTTGCTCGCACGCGAACGAGTCTTCGATGGTGCAGCTCGACGAGCATCCGTCGCTACTCCTCGTGTTGCCGTCATCGCATTCTTCGGAGTCACTCACCACTCCATCGCCGCATGTCAAAGTCGTCTCGCACCCAAACCCTGTGTATCCTTGGCTGCACGTGCACAGCCCCTGCAGGCAAGTTCCCCGACCGGAGCACCCGGCTGGGCACGTCAAGGTGCCACTGCACTGAGTGCTCTGCTCAAAGTCTCCGGTCACTACGAGCGCGAAGCTTTGAGGACCCTGAGGCACATCGGAACCAACGACAATGACGCGGTAGAGTCCTCCTGCTGCCGCTGGGATCGTTATCTGCTCCACGTTGTTGACACGATCTGGGCTCTGTCCGGTGCGATTGTTGCCGTACCACAAGTTTCCAGCCTGATCGACCACGAGCAGGTCAAGATTGTTGATGAGGAGAGAAGTTGAGTACATGGAAGCTGGAGGATCCGTCCAGACCAGAGTCACGCGGAAGGAGGAAGAAGCTACGACATTGAAGCAAAGAGACTGAGAGGCTCCTTGAGTGATCTGCTGGCGATCTAGCACCTTGAGGGTGAAGTCGGACTCGTTGCCAAACCAGAGGACCGCTGAGAGGTTCATGAGCCCGTACCCTTGCTCGACACTTGGGCTGCTGTCAGGCTGCTTCCACTGCCAGTCGTTTCCTTCGCTCGCATAGATGTATCCCCAGGTGCGGTCACGGACAAGACGGCTGCCGGAGATGGCGAGGTTTCGAACCTGACGTCCGCTCTGTATGATCATCGCTTTCACCAGCGCTGAAGAAGGATTTATCCCCGCAGACACGTTGCGTGCTCCGCGGGCATGGAACCCCTCCGTGAAGTACTGCCGCACGATCGCCGCTGCTCCTGCTGCTGCTGGCGTCGCCATGGACGTGCCGCTCTTCTCAACGATGCAGCTGTCCTGCATGCCAATAGAGGACGCGCACTGAAAGCTTTGAGCAAGGCCATCAGACGAGGCTGAGAAGATATTCTGACCAGGAGCAACTATGTCAGGCTTGTTCCGGAGATCAAACGTCGGCCCTCGTGAGGAGAAGTAGGAGAGATCAGTGTGCTGAAAGCTCTGCGCTGTTCGCTCTGCGCTGACCACAGGAAGTTGCCCGGACATGACTTCATAGTAGCACAACGACCCTGTGCCGCTGATGCACGTCTGCCTCTTGGAGAGAGATTGTAAGTTGTACACGTCCAAGCCGGCAACGCCAGCGACGGGAATGGTGATGGAGCGGGCGACGTCAGGCCTTGAGGACCCGGTGAGGTGGAGAGGCTCGCTTTGCCTGTAGGGCTGATAGAGCAGCAGCCCCACGGCTCCGAAGAACTGAGCGTTAGAAGCCATCACAGCTTCATCACATGTGCCTGAGTAGTAAGAGATGTACGGGGCCAAGATGATCTTGCCGGTAAAGGAATGGCGGAAGTACGACCTCGCCGTGTTCTCAAAGTTCGATATCATGTAAGAGTTGCGCTGCCTGGGAAGAAACGAGTGCACCGCGAATCCTCTGATCATCAACTGAACATAGTCTGCAGTGTCTCCATAAGCTCCGAAAGAGATGGTGATTGAGCGGTTTGAAAACAGGTTGATCTGAAACTCATTGTACATGGAATATTCACTAGTGTAAGCTCTGACGAACAAAGAATATCCTTGTACTCCTTGTTCTTGGAACCTCTTTCCAGCAACGAAGGATGGTCGAAACTCAGCTTCTTCATCGACCCGCAGGAGGGGTAAGTCGATCAGCTGAGAGCTAGAGCCGAAGAAGATCGACCCAGATCTCGTGACTATCAACTGCTGGCTTGAATTGTGCCCTAGAATACAGAAGTCCATGCCGACATCTACCTGGGTCAAGTGAAATTCTCCAGAGTAATAGTTATAGTTGCTGTTTGTTTGGCTTGCTGAATCGTAGAGCACATCCCAAGACGGGCGATTGTTGGACAGCAAGTAAGCAATCACCCCGCTGTTGCTTCCCCAGCACGCTCCATAGTAGGGGTCGACAGTCGGGTCATAGTGGACCTGAACTTGGATAGATCTCGAAGCTGTCGCAGGCAGGCGGTGAACGTAGCTCATGGTCATGCTGCAATCGGTCACGATCTTGCTTGTGTCGAAGGGGAGGTACTCTCCGTCTACTGTTATGCTTGAGACGCGAGAAACAAACCCGTCGGCGGTGTACCAGATGAAACCAACCTCGATGATGAGCTCCATGACCGTGCTGGAAGCGTCGTAGACGGGGATGTTGAAGTTGAATACACAATCCTGAGGCACAGGCCAGCTATATGAAGAACAGCTTGCCGTCTGTTCTACCGAGACATGGCCGGAGAAATAGTCGTAGCCGACCAACTGTGGGTTGTTCTGCCAAGTCCCTGAGATGGCAGAATGGTTGGAATCTGCAGAGCATGATCTCCCACTCTCTTGAACGGGAAGGCAAAGAAGAGAAGACAAATCAGAACATCGCGATCCCCACAGGTAGTAAGAATTGATATAGCAAAAATTGTTGAAGTCCTGCATGACCACAGGAGCGGATAGCGGTGTCATGGAGTCTGTCAAAGGAAGACCGAATGTAGCAGGAAGAATGTCGAGCAGCTTGTAGTACATACCATCGCTCATCGACAGTGACAGGTTGTAATATTCGCCATAACCGTGAGCTATGTAAGCCTCCCGGGTGTTCATGCTGGAACCCACGGAGAGAACGTTCTTGGCGCTCGCAGGAGATCCGACGGAGAAGTGGTAAGGTCCAGAGTTCCCAGCAGCAAACACGATGAGGAAGTCATCGTGGTCGTACATGTACGCGTCGGTCTCGTGCGAAGTGAAGTAGTAATAAGATCCTCCGCCGCTACCCCAGGAATTAGAATGCACTCTGGCCCCGTTCTCATACGCATGAGGGTAAAGGCCGTGATACAAGTCCCAGGGCAGGTAGTTCAGATAGTAATCCGTGTTTGAGATGTCGTCAAAGACTATCTTTGCTCCCGCTGCTGTTCCGTTGTATTGAGAAGCCAACGAGTGATCGGGTGAAGCAGCGCCGGCCACTGTGCCGGCCACATGCGTTCCGTGACCATGCAAGCTATCGTAGGAGAACGCTGCGGGAGGTGGCGGCGTGAAGGAGTTGTAGGAGATGATCTTACGATGAGTCGTCCGCGAAGGGCACTGGAGCGAGCATCCTCCATAGTTGTACATGTAGCAGTTGTTGCAAACGTACACAGCTCGCTGAGCATCATGGAAGAAACAAGAGTCGAAGTCAATGCCGGTGTCTGAAATGCCAACTATCTGGCCGGTGCCGTTGAGACCTCTCTTCTGCAGCCCATCATGGATGGATTCTCCTTTATAGGCTCCCTTCACGACAAGGGATGCGTGCATGTTCAAAGTTTGATACTGCATTCTCCTCTCGATATACTTCACTGCTGCTTGGTTTGCAAGATAATTCACGATGAGATCCAGATGCTGAAAGTTTGTTTCGATTGAGAATTTGTTGTCTGACTTGGCCCATACCTGAGCAATCTTTCCCGTCTTGCTGGCGAAGAAGCTCTCCCACGATTTCAGAAGTTCGACCGTCGAAGTTTTGTCGTCTTGAAGAGAGACAGACACCTCAAGGAAGACTGGGGCAGATACTTCAATCTCAGCCTTCGATCCTTCGGACGGATTCACGTCAGCTTGATTTAGGAAATTCATTCCTGCCATTTTAGGTCACAACAACATGGCAATGCATCGCATGGTTACCTGACGATCCCTTGTTGGTCATCCTCGTTTGTTTCATATGCTTCTCCTTCTGAGTTGCGCTGTTGAACCGGTTTCTGGGATGATCCATTGGGTCTCGATCATGAAAGTGAGTGTTGCCTCTCTTCTCCGGATGCATGGGATCAGCGTTGATAAAGACGTCCTTCGCATTCGATGGGAGCATATTTTTGGTCTTGACCATCAATTCGTTGAGAGCAGGAGAGATTTTCATTCCAGCTGGAAGATGGTAGACAGCTTCGACGCCGTTGATTGCTTCGACTCGACTCTTCATATGAAACTCCATGGCCACTACGTAAGTGTCGTAAGGGATGTACTGCAAATATTTGTCCCCGCTCGCCACTTTCAAGGCCTGCATCAGGTTTGGAGGGGAAGGATGTTGAACCCTCACCAGGTAATGACTCTTGCCAGAAGCTTCGAGGTTGAGCTCAAGATCTGTAGGGACATCTTGCACTGTAGTCCTTAGCTTCGTCTGACTGCGCTGCTGTGTGTGATGATGCAGCGCCGCCATCGGGTTATGGATCAGCAAAGGTCTGCCAGGAAGGTCCTTCACTGATATGGTGGAAGCGCGCGCTCGCTCCCCGCGGAGCGGCTCCTCATTGTGAGGTCCTCCAGTGTCTGTCTGGATGGCTGCTGTACAGCACACGACTAGCCCTAAGCATGCGATTATCCTCATCATCCTCCCTCCCCTCTCATTCTCGCCAGCGGCCATGATACGTTTCGACCTACCCCACCCTTTTCCTTTTATAGACAAAACGATGGGCCGCTCAAGTCAAGTAGGGACCTTCGATAGGCTTGGTCCTACGGGTCCTACGGCTTGCCCCTATCAGCTGGGGCATATCACCCTATTAAAGTACCCTGTCAGTGATGGCTCGGGGAAGGGGTGGAGTACAGGCCACAGTCCCGTTGTGTACCCGGAGCTCGCGGCTGCCCAGCAGCCGGGTCAGCATTAGGCAACCTGCCGTACTAATGATTGTCCTCGTACTGATTTTTAACTTAACTAAAATAAAATGAGCAAACAGAGGTGAGCACTACTACTGTGATATAATACTCATTTTTTAACTAAAATCAACAATCATTGTGGTAAAGTTGCCCACCTGGTCCAGCAGGCCCTAGTGGTGGCCATTAGCATGCCCCGGGTCAGGCTGGCGGGGCCCGGATCCGGCATGATGATGATCGCCGGGCCCGCCATGATCGGCGGCGCCCGGGCGGCCGGAGTCACTCGGCCGGCCCGTCATCGGACACTGTCAGGCCGGGCCGCGCTCAGGGTCTGAGTCCGAGTCCGCGCCCGGCCGGCCCGTACTACTACGTGACGGGTAGTACGGTCCGGCCCCCGACTCGTGCCAGTGACCACGGCGGGCCGCCGGGCCGGGCCCCGGGCCCTGAGTCGGAGGCGGGCACGCACTGACCGCCGTCCCGTCGGACTCCCGGCGGGCGGGGGCGGGGGCGGGCCGGGCCGCCGCGCCCCGGGCTGAGAGGACCCGCGCCGTCGTGTCCCGGAGTCCGGGGACAGAACTTTCACTTCGGAAGCTGCCAGGCTAGGCTGTGAGGCTTGCCACGCCGGTGACTTCCGGGCCCGGCGGCCGCTGTGGCTCCGCGGCGGCCGCCCGGCGTTACAGCACTGCGGCAGATCGGACTCTTCGACGACTCTGACGGACTTGCCGGATTTCTACCGGCCCGGGCCCGGCCGGGATGGGGACTCGCCGCCGGCCCGTGGGCGCGACAGTCACCGCCCGATCTTTCACCCGCAACTAGAGTCAGTGAGCCGGGCTCAAAACCAAAATTGAAACCCTGCCACTGTGATTTAGAGATTAGTTACGAGGACCGTTGAAGCGAACTTGGAACGGTCACGAGATCAGTGTTTGAACTTGAAGTTTCAACGCGGCGTCGGATCCGGTCGCCGTTCGCGTGATCGGACTCAGCCTGCCGCGGCCCGGCCGCCGGCAGTCAGGCTCGGCCGGGCACGCCACCGGCGTGCCGCCCGTGACAGTCACTGCCGGAGTGACCGCCCGTCTGTCAGAGCCTCGGAGGACAATCCGAGGAGCCTGGAGAGTCCGATCCGACGGTCCCCGCGACGAGGAGGCTTGAACCTGTCACTGTCGCACCGTGGGAAAAGACGGCGAGAACCAACCCTCATGCCGCAGTGCCCGGATTGCTGTCCCCCAAACTCAGTGACTAACAGTGCCCGATACAGGCTACCTCCACTCAGCCGATCGGACTACTTTACTACTGCCGGGGCTACTGGCAGTTACTAGCCCCTCCTGTCCGTCCCGATTGATTAACGGCCGTCGGTGAGGAGGGCCCCGGCAGCCGCTTAGCCTGTCGAGCACACAGAAAGGCTACCTGGTGACCGCCCGCGGCAACAGGTGAGCAAGCGATGAGTCAGCTGAGAACTCTGATTGAGATAGGTGGATTGTAAACTCAAGGAAGAGATAGACAGGTGTTATGATATGGTCAGTCGCGTCGACTAAAATCGTGTTGTTTCCCAACAAAAGCTAACATGCAGTCCATTCCAATGTTTCACTTCATTGTTACTCACTACACCTGATCCGAGGGTGTCTACAGTCCCGAATGTGTTGAGAATGTGTTGAAGCGTGTTGCAGAATGATACCGAACATGATGCTGTGTAGAATACAACTTTCTGTGATTTGCATCAAGTTACGCTCATTCCGAGCAAACAGATCTATGGAAATGGATCCAAGGGGTGCTTGAATGGAACAAGAAACTCCGAACAAGACTGCAAAACAAACTCTTCCGGTAGTTGAAGTTCTTTGCTTGTCTGATTGTTGTCTTCATCATTGAGTGTCTGATTAGGTTACAAGTTTGAATGATCTTAGCATTGAAGAAGAGGCATTACTTCTGCGGCAGTGTAGGCTGAACAAGGTATTATCCGGTGATTGGTATCGCGGTCACAATGTCTTTAATAGGTGCAGCTGGTGCGAGAACTCCTAGAGTCCAAGAGGATCAGCAACCGGTTCAAGTTCTCTAATGGAGAGACTCTGCTTATCACCGCTTGCAAGTCTGCGAGTCTGGATGTTATTCGCTTTCTGTTGGATCATGGTGTAGATGTGCATGAAGAAGACAACTATCATAACAATGCCTTGCACTGGAGCGTTCGATTGGGGTTCGACAAGATTGCAGAGTATGTCGGCCTCTTGCTGTCTTCTCAGTGACTATGAATGTTTGCAGCCTGCTCATCTCTCATGATGAGATCCAAAGGCCAAATCGATCATCTCAAAACAAAGTGAATAAACCCGCTTACAAGGCGAAATTGAAGCATCCGCAAGTTGATGGAAAGGAAGATGCAAAAAAGGCAAATCGCTTGGTGAGATTTCAATAGCAAGACGAAATTGACAATGTTTTCAGGGTACGCAGACCCACGGGCCAAGCCCATCTGATCCGGTAGTGCTTCCCAGCCTCGGGCGACCGCGACTCTTCCTAGAGTCGGTGTCAAGACCACACGATCCCCATGTAAAGTCAACGGAAGAGAGAAAGGTAGAGAGATAGTCAAAGCAAAGCGCTGCCGTTGATTCCTTCTTTGCCAGAAAAAGCTCGTCAAAGAGACCCCTTATCAGCGTATGTACCTTCAATCAGTGTATAAACGACCCCCCAAACGCCAGAAGCTGTTCGACAAGTACCGAGAGCCAAGGAGTCACAGGGAGCTGAAGAGCAAAGCTCAAGATCAAGGTGGCAACATCCTCGTCGATCTTCCCCCTCGGTCCTTACCTGTTGACTTGCAGAGGTGCGGGAAGATGAGCAAGGCGATCATGTGACATTGACCTCCCCCCGTGAGCCTCCTGATGTGATGATGGTGTTGCACAGGAAACCAGAGCAAAAAGCGAGCCCCTGGTGTCTGAAGCAAGCGACACCCCTCCTGAGCAGAAGAAGGGGCCCAAGAAGCAGCGAATACTTGACCTGTCTCAAGAAGATCCTGAGCCGGAGACAGGGCTGATCCACTTACGTAACTTCGATGCTGGTCAGGACTATCCTGCGATAGCTGTGAAAGTAATTGTTGTGATGATAACCTAGATGGCAATTACAAGCGGATCAACAGCCCCCGGTCTATAGAGGCCATGAAGCGGCTAGGAATCACCATGGAAGAACTGATGCCCATGGAGCAGAAGTTGTCTTTCTCGGAATCCAAGGATGCAGAGGTCCTCCAGAAGAAGAAGGAGATGCTGGAAGAAAGAAGAAAGCGCAACGTTGATTCCTGTATCAAAGAGAGGAAGCGACTGAAGGCCAGGTCAAAGGATGCCACCCTCAACGTCATCTTTGCTGAGTATGCTGGGATCTCCGGGGACAACACGATGAACATGAGCGAGTACCTCGACATGATGAAGTCCATGGTAGCTGCCTTGAGCAAGCTGTTGGTTACTCTGATGCCTCCCCAGGAATTGCTGCAATCTGAAACTGAACGGAAGCATGGCAAGATCTCCAAGACAGAAGCGGTGGGCATTTTCAAGCAGTTTGCAAGGAAGATAGGAGTCACGTATGAGGTCTTCAGCTCCACACCTGGATGGGAGTGAGAGATTGATGTTGTTGGCAGGTGACGTGGGAGCAGTTTGTGAAGCTAGAGAAGCATCTCTCAGGTGTGCTGGGTATCAAGAGCATCTCTAAGGCTGGGGAGCATCAGGAGACTGAGGACTCAGAGACCTCACGTGCGTTCAGCTCGCTGTGATGATGATCAGATGTCCTTGTTGACTTGCGTTCACCCTGCAGGTAAAGATGCAGTCGAGGCCGATCCTGCTGCTGTCTACATCCAAGAGGTTCGAGCGAAGCATGAGCGAGTGAACAGAACAGAGCTGAGAAGAATCGAGACCTACTTTGAGAAACTTCTCAGCCTGAAAGCGCAACATGACACGCTAGAGCAAGCGTCGCACCAAAAGGAATCAAAGATCATCAAGAACTATGAGGATAGAAAGTACACGTCAGCATTGAACCGCCTTGACCAGCAGGTACTGGGTAAATGAGCATGCTGAAAGCGATTAACGGGTGTTCCAGTTCAAATATGTTGAAAGGGTCCTTCAGCATCAGAAGATGATGGCGAAGAAGAAAGAGGAAGAAGAAGAACGATCGAGAAAGAAGCAAGAAGAAGCAAAGATGAACCTACAGAAGATGGTAAGAAACATGGCGCTTCTTTTGTTCAGCAGCTCTGATTTTGTCTCGCAGACACACGAGAGGGAGAGGAGGATGAGGATGCAAACTGAACAGCTCAAGATTAGGCAGCAGCTGAGGCAAGAGCAAATCACACAGCGAGATAGGAAGGAGGAATACAGAAGAAAGCTGCTCATGGATAAGTTGACTCGAGAGCAACTGAAACAAGAAAAAGATAGAGAGATCAAGAAATTGATTGCTCAGGAAACAGACAAGCTCAAGTCAAAATCAAGAATGGAAAAGGAGAAGTTCAACGAAGTACACTTTTGTGACAAAGAAAAAACTGTGCTCACGATGGTTCAGGTTGTTCAGAATTTCATGAAATCTGGGAAGATAGATGTTCCCAAGGGACTTTCTGTACGTCTCAACCTCATGTGATGTTTTGAAAGCCTGAATTCTCATTTGTCTTAGACTTTGGGGGATCTTGATACGATCCTTGTGCGAGAAGTGAGATGCTTGCCGCTGTTTCTCTTCATAATCTGGTCTCAGGATGCGGCTGACTGGGAGGACAAGAACGAAGCAGCAGGCCTGCTGTCGGAAGACGCGTCTGTGTCGGGGGAGATCAAGAGCGGAGAGTATGCTTACTTCAAGATCCGAGTCGAAACGCACAAGTCATGGACTTTCGCTGTCAGCTCGACTGTAAGTTGCACTTGCGTACCTGTTGCTGCTTAACAGCACGAAGGTCAACAAAGCGCTTCTGTTCATTGGGAACAAGAACATTCCCTTCCCAACCAAAGAGAATCATACCTGGAATGCTTCTAACAAAGACAAGGTGGATCACCCTAACTAGTTTCTCTGGCAACTGAGTCTGTGAGTCTGTCTCAGGTCACTATCTTTCACCTCGACAAGAGGTACACGTTGGGGTATTGGTACGTCTCGCTGCTGGCACAAGGAGGCGACAGCACGTTCTCGCTGTCATGCAGTAGCGTTGAACCTCTCGAGGGAGAGGCTCGCGATGACTCGAAGCGTCAGGAGAGCTTGTCGCATGTGAGCTCAAGACCCCTTGAAGCTTCCCAGCTGACACTCAGCAGGTTCATAACCGGGTGAGGGTGAAGATCAATGAGATGCGAGAGAAGAGGTTGTCTCAGATGGACTCTGATTTCATTAGCAAGTTCGAGGAGCTCTTTCCTCAAACTTAGCAGCTCTACACCAGCTCTGCGATGATGTGCTGAAACAGCAAGATAGGGGTTAATCGCAGATAGCCTCTGTCTGGCTGAGCCATGTTTCATAGTGAGGTAGCAGAAGGACTGCTGTAATTCCTTCTGATTCTCCATCCTTAAGATTTCAAAAAAGTGATATGATGATGGGGAGGAAGACAATAACAACATCAGCTTTCATGCCTGCTGCTGCTTCTTCTTTTCCTGTTTCAATGCGCACTTTGATTGCTGACTATGTTCAACTTCACCACTGCGCGAGTAGATTGTGCTCTCAAGTCTTGATCAATAATCACTTGATTCCCTGCATTTTGAAATTGACGACAACGTTGATCAATCCTGCCACTTACTGAAGTTGGTGATGTCAGCGCACAGACCAGAAAAGTTTTTCTTCCGGTAGGTGACACAAAACATCTCAGTTGAACGGACTGATAGATAGAAGACATAGTGAGAGTAAGAGGTTGAGATTTCACTTTAACTATCAGCTATACAGGGCTAGTCCGAGTTTGACTTACACGTGCGGGCGGGCATGGAGGGGCAGAACCTTGGAGGACCGTGAGAGGCCGGGGCGACGAACTCCCGCATTGTTTGTCAGCAGACGAACGCCTCCTCCAGCAACTGCCGAGCTCATGTTGTTCCTCATCATACCAGCCTTGGGTGGCAACGACGCAACGACAGCTCCAGAGTACTGAGAAGTAGCAGGAGGACAGAGGGCTGCCTTGGGTTTCGACTGCTGCACCACGCTCTGAGGGGAGTACGTGTCAACGGGAGACGCTGCAAGGCAACATGAACGAGACATACTTGAGCTTGAGGTGCTTGAACTTGAGGTACTTGAACTTGAGGTTGTACTGAGTTCTGCTGCATCGGCGGTACAGGCTTGTTTTCCTTGGAAGCAGCTGAGGAGGCGAACACGTAAGGGGAAGGGGCTGAAAGGGTCGGAAGCACCGACCTCCATTGTTAAGAGCCGTCTTACAAGGTCTTCCAGGTCGAGGTCTACTCGCAGCATCGTTGCGTTTGGGCACGTTCCTATCAAGTCGGGTCAGTTGACAGCAAGTCAACAACGAATGTTACCTTGTAATCTGCTGTTTTGCTTTCGGTTGTGCCTTCTTGCTCTTCAAATCTTCATCGCTAGACATCTCATAGTCGTCTTCCGACGCCTCCTCCTCCTCCTCCTCCTCCTCCTCTTCCGTCGCGTCCTCTTCGCTAGATTCATCAATTGATTCTTTTGCTCGAGGTCTCTTGGCTACTTTCGGGTTAGAAACATCATGTTCGCTTGTTCTCACGGCTGGCGGCTCTTTGAGCAGAGCATCTACATTGCAGTCAGCAGGGAGCAAGAGAGGATGAATACGATATCGGTTCACCGTTTGCAACATGTACATCGGACTCGACTGGACTCTCGTCTTCTTCTGAGTCAGGGATGGTGTCTCCCGTCTCATCAGCCACATGGTTCGGCTGATCGATGCCAGCTGCTGCAACCTGCTTGTTGCATGCAGCGTTGGGCGCTGCTGTCCTACCGGCATCCTCGGCCTCCTTGTCTTCACTTTGCGACGCTTGTTGCCTTTCGAACTCTTGCCGAGAGAGCTCAAGGGCCTTCTGAAGGTCAGTATCAGCGCTAGGCGCTCGCGATCTCCTCTTCTTCTGTTCGCAACTATAAATCAGCATGCCATCACGATCAAGACATGTGTGTTGCTTCACCGCCGATCCTGTCGTCGGTGAGTTGCCGCTGCTCCGAGGGCTTGAACAGTGCGTCAAGAGCCTTACAACAAGAGCGAGCTTGACGATGCTGACCTCATGGACTTGCGCTGTGAGATCATCTCAGCATACGATGATCCTGAAGCTTCTGACGTCCCAGCCTCCCATCCCTCACATCCTTTCTTCAAACTGAAATCATCCGAAAGATCAACGCCCAACAAAGAACCTTACGAGTATGCTCGTACCTCAAGTTCTTTCGCCTTTTGGAGTTAGCATTGGCATCCATATCTTTCAATTGTTACAAACGTATTGAAGAACTGAGAAAGAAAGAACTACGGCATTGTCAAAACGACCTCAAACATCATTTCATATCGATGCCGTACAAGGCCACACGCGATTTCAAGCAATTCTGACTGTGACTTCCTCATAATGCCTGATCCAACGGATGGACATACTTGTTTTCTTCGCCTATCCCGCATCTTATTGTCTTCCTGTCTCTTCGCCCCCCCCCCCCCC
>NW_005434571.1:145827-190091 GCF_000315625.1 Guillardia theta CCMP2712
TTCCTCTCCCTCATTGCGTCATTCCCCTTGTCAAGTCCCCTTCCCGCCATTGTGCCCCTCCTCCGATTTCCCTCAAGAGCTCCGAGGCAAGCTCGGTCCCTGCCCTTCGGTTTGTCAGGGAAACAATGGCGTAGGGAGAATGTGGGGGCAACCGCCAAGGCGCTGGAATGCCGAGCAGGTGGGGAGAGGAGGAAGGAGGAGGCAGAGCATGAACACAAGAGTCTTGTCCCTCCCTCCTTGTCGTTCCTTCCACATCCTCTGCACTCACCCTCGTGCTAATGCATGGAGCTTGCTCGCAAGTACCTGATCCCGGTGACCCCTTCTCTCCTCTCCAGGAGCTTCGAGACATTCGGGATGCTGGCAACTTCAATGCAAACCTGCAGTCTGGATTATGTGAAGGCTCATTTGTAAATTGTCCATCAGTGACCAAGTTGCAGACGACCATGGCGCGCTCAAGCTACATCGCAAGCGCACTGATGCCAACCATGGAACAAGCTTCATAGAGTTTGCACAGGGAGATCAGGTATGGTAGCAAGCTGCTCCTGCATACTATTTGCTCTACTCGACATCTGTTCTTTTGATCGAAATTGTCTTTGACTGCTCTTCTTCATGCAGTACTTCGGTGGAGTCGTCGCAGGACTGAAGCATGGGAAGGGGACGTACGTTTGGGCGAACGGCTCAAAGTATGAAGGAGAATGGAGGAGGAATGTGCCTCATGGTCAAGGATACTACGAGTGGCCTGACGGCGAGAAGTTTGAGGGCTCATTCTCATATGGAAGGAGGAGCGGGGCAGGCATGTACAAATTTGCCAACGGGTCGAGTTTCGTTGGAACGTTCAAGGACGACAAGGCTGTGGGGAAAGGCATCTGTACCTTGGCAGGAGGGAGGAGCTTCCATGGCGACTACGCGCTGTTTGCTGCCTACTTGCAGTCAGCTGAGCTGCGAAGGCAGAGGGGGACGTCGGACCAATGGCCGCCAGTCAAGGTACGCGCTAGGTACATATGACGTTGCCTGGAGTCTGACACGGCTCTCAGTGGGGATCGAGTAGCGATCTCATGCGGAATCCGCCATGGACAGGATTCACAGCTGTCCGGAGCGGGGAGAGGCACAAGGCGTTCCAAGGAACGAGGCCGAAGCTCGAAGACCCTGTCCTCTCCCTCCGCTCGTTCGCGCTGAACTGGCCGGAGCCTCCCTTCTCCCATGTTGAGGCTCTGGACCTCGAGCTCTCGTCGAGGAGGAGGAGGAGAGGGAGGATGCCGACCAAGAAGTTTGCTGAGCGATGGCCGTTCACGTCGTCGGTCTCAGTGCTGGATGAGGGGGTGGTGGATGACTCGGGCCCTGAACACGCCGACCTGAGCTTCCTCAAGGCCGGAGAGTTCTGTGAGTGTCAGCTGCTGGAGCTGGAGCCCAGCTGGCTGGGGATGGCGGACAAGAGGGGGAAGATCGTGCTGAGTGAGAGCGGATGCTACATGCGAGTAAGGATAGAGCTGGTCGAGGTCGTGTGGCCCGGGTTCACTGAAACTCAGTTCCCGCTCGTTCTCTGCAAGGTGAAGCTGGTAGGTCTGAGCGATAAGGAGCCTCTGCAGTGGGTGCCGGGGAGCCGCCTCCGGCCGTGCATGGCCGGGAAGGATGCGAGCAACGGGCAATGGCAGGGATGGATAGTCAAGGATTCACCATGTGGGGAGTACAAGGACGGCGAGTTCTACGAGAAAGAAGGGCTTGTGAAGCAAGGGAGTCGAGTGGAGTGTCTGTTTCCTGTACAGGTGCTGGAGGAGGGGGCAGGGCTGGAGGATAGTGTCCTCTCCTTCCGGCCGTCCCTCGTTGCCTGCGCGGCTGAGAGCGCTGCGATGGGGCTGGTGAGGAGGGGGGATCCAACAGGGGACGGGCTGTGGGTAACTTATAGCAGGGATAGCTTGCTCCATGCTCCCTTGCTGCTGGCAAAGACGAGCATGTGGGAAGTCCTCGCAAGCCGCGTGCTCGGCAGTGTTGTCTTCCTGTCACTGGTGGTGAAGGAACTGGGGCCTGATGCACTTTGTGACATGCTGGATGAGTGCTATATGTGGATGCTGAATGAAAACACTCTCTCCTCGCAGGGGATCGTGCGGAGCGATGACGAGCAGCATCGCGATCTCCTGCAGGGCTCGTCCGCCAGGGTCTTGCAGCACCATCGGTTCTTCGCCCACTGGCACCGTGAGAAGCTCCGCAGGCATCCGCTGGCGAAAGTGGCGGAGGAGAGCAAGCTTGGGTCTCTGCAAGAGCTTCACGATCGCATGTTCGGAGTAGATGGAGTGCTGCAGCACGCAAAGCAAGTGCTGAGGAGATGCGCGCGAGACCGTGAGATGCCTGTTTCAGATCGACTCGTCCTCCTCCAGATGTCTCGGAATGTCAATCACATCAAGGGTCTGCGGTTCTTCGAGGACAAAGTGCAGATGGTAAACGAGCATCTGCTTGAGATCTCCAACGCTCTATCTCGCTTCGAGCTTGAGCCGAGACAGTCTCGATTGCTCAAGAGCGGCTTCCTCAATGTTGCTTGCAAGCCCCACGCGAACCCAGCTGAAGTTTGCTCGAAGATCGATTCTTACGCTCTCCTCGCTCGTCAAGAGCTGGAACATGATGCCCACGAAGCTATTGTACAGGTTGAGCTCACTGTCACTTTCCAGCAAGACTTGATCCCCGAGATTGCGTTTCGAATCATTCAGCTCCTCCGCGCACGAATCGACAAGGATGCTGTAAAACTGCGCCTGATACGAGCAGAGCCGTCGTTTTCCACTGATATCGACATGGTGTTTACAAGAACAATCTTGTATGTGTCAATCTACAACATCCAAGACCCCAAACTAGTCTGTGAAGACATCGCCAGAGACTTTCTGGGTGGAAGGAGTGAGTTTGCCAAGGTTTGCCGGGATCGGTTCCTTCTTGGATCGATCAAAGTGGTTCATCCGAGCATCTTTCTGCACCTGCTCTTCAAGAAACCGATCCTAGCACCAGCAAGAGACATTCTGCTCGAGATGCCGAGGGTTGAGAGCATCTGCAGACAAGATTTGTTGCGAGCTTATCCGTCAATGGCAGAGAGGGAGATCGAGGAGGTGGTGGCCAAGATTCGTCTGCTGAAGCTCCTCCGAGAGGATTTGTGCGATGCGATGGAGCTGTCAAGGGATGTCATTCGAGCGATCAACCTGCTGCCCTGTAAGTCTCGCGCGACATTCGAGGTCTTCTGTGAGAAGGAGAACTTTGAAGACTCGCACATTGCTGGACCAGTCAAGACGTTTTGTGCGTCTGTTCACAGCGGAGAGAGTAAGGTTAGAGAAGGGCAGGTACTCGCTGCCTTCGAGTACGTCGTCGATGTCAAAGTTGAGATCGGGTTCAAACCGGTCAGATCCTTCCCTCTATGGCAAGATGTGGATATGAATTGTGTCAGTAGTGGGGCTGATACACACAGTGAAAGGCTCAGTCTGTCTCAGTTTGTAGTCCCTGCCTTGACAAGCTTGTTGTGTAGCCGTCAAGTTTGCCTCAACTACCGTGACTCCCATCTCAACGGTTTTCGACAGACGTTTTCTGACTACGGAAATCCCCAGCTCTGGCGTGCTGATAGAGCGCTAGATGACGTGGATCGATATGAGGAATCGAGGATGCAGGTGGAAGTAGTTGTGTTGGGAGGTGACAGCTACGAGCTCGAGGGCAAGAGGAAGTTCAAACTCAAGGCTGAGAAAGACTGCGACTTCCGTGTCAGGTTTTGGAGGGGAGACGTTGCGGAGACAAACTCCATGACCCGACCGAGCGATCGGACGTACCCGGTCATGACGGGAGATGTTGCCTTGTTGGAGGGCGTTTACTCAGCCGCTGAGCTTCTGTCGCACGTGCAATCTCAGCTTTCTGCGATGAAATGGAAAGACGGAGACTTTGAGTTTGCTTCTCAGGTCAGTCAGAGCTGGATCCAATGGTCCTGCTCCGTTGACGATGACGGGAAAGTCAAGATTCTTGTCCTAACTGATAGATACCTGAGGTTTGAATTGCAATTCGTCAACATGCGTTTGATGGAGATTTTGGGGTTTGATACATCCTCCCACTCGATACAGAGCAGTGCTTGTACACGGCAATCGTTCCAAGACAAGCTGGTTGACAGTGATGTTGGTTATGTAGAGAATGTTTGGACGACATTCGTTGGAGGGCATTACACGATTCTGCATCCTCCAAATATGGTTGTGAGGGGGAATCATCTGAAAACAAACGGAAGGTACAGCTACAAAGACGTATTAGAGCTACCAGCAGATGTTTTCAAGTCGGTCTTCATTCCTCGTCGTTCCGAGACACAAGTCATATTCCTTCGCACAACGGAATTCTGCCTTGACAAGAACTTTCTTCACAGCTGTTCCAGAGGAGCAGTTCCTTTGTCAGCATCTTGCGTTCTTGGGCTCAACCGTGACGGCTCGGGTAGGCAGGTGTTTGACTCCCTCCTGTATGACCACCTTGCTTCTCAAGACGCGGCTGGCTCGTGTCACCTAGTGCAGTATGACTCGATGTTTGTTGAATCTGCCTTCGATGTCAGTGCTGGTCTTCAGTCTTTCAATCTCCTCTTCGCACGATTGAATGTTGTCTGGAATGAACTTCACGACTACAACGATCGGCTTGTTCGATTGATCGACGTCATAGAGCTCGGAGATCATGTCGAAGATGACCATGACGATCTTGATTGTTACAGTGCGCAGCAATGTTATCTCTGCTGGAAGCTGCTGCGAGATGAGTACGCTCAAAGAGAACAGAGCTGCATGCACGGCCTGGCGCTGAAGAATTGTTTGGACGAGACATGTAAAGGTCTTGTGAACGCATCTGAAAACAGTATGATGACAGCCATTGACTCTTCACTGCAAGAAAGAAGAGAAAGGTCATCTTTAGCTCATCACACATTTATCAACAGCATGTCAGCTGGAAGTTGTGTTGTTCTGGACAACTTTGCTTTTGCTGAGAAGGCTGTGAAAGAACTATACAGTCTGATCCGCGCCCATAGTGGCGGCAGTGATGATTTGTCCTTCGATGCCAGCTTCAAGTTTCTCAATCATTGCAAACCTTTTGTATCATACTCCTGCCAGCGGACAAGACAGTTTGAACTGCAATTGATGTTGTCTTCCTTGTACGCCTTGCAGGATGTCAGGGGGTCAAGAGACCGTACCATGTACGAGTTGACGAGGATGACGTTTGGGCCCAACTTCTCCCTTGCTCCTCTCATCTTCATCTGCGGAAAGGCTGGATCAGGAAAGAGTGTGCTGCTGGCGAGGTTGGTTTCAAACATGACAACAGAGTCCAAGGACGGTGGACTGTCTTGGAACAAATCAGAAAATACGATACATGTCTTCTACTTCCGGGAGGCGATGCAGCCGCTGAATCAAGTCCTTGTGTATTTGGCTGACGAGCTTGCTTTCTCTAACAGCGAGTCTTCATTCCCACAGCCGTCCAACGGGATTTCTTACGGGAACTTTGAGGAGTTGCTGAATGCCTCCGAGATGAAATTTCTCAATGAGATTAGCAACCTTGTTTACCGCGGCGTCAATATCAAGATGTACATTGATGGCCTTGACGCTCAACAGGTGAAGAGGCTGAGTGCCATCGTTGTACATGTTTACAGCAACATCCTCCTGCCTATTAAAGAATCAAGAAATTTCAGAGATGGTCCTTCGATCCAATTCTTCATCACTGGTTGTGACCCTTGTGTTATCGAGAACTTCTCTACCAAAGTTGTTGAGTTGGCTCAGCTTGACAAGAATGAGGTGAAGGCGATCGCATCGTTCTGGTTGAAGTTGCTTGTTCCGCAACCTTGTACCACGCAAGCTGAGTTTGCTAATCTGTTGGATGAAATTCTGCAAGCAACACAGAAGCTTGCAACACTCCCATCTCATCTTGTTTACCTAGCAAACGAGATCTCAATGAAAGTCCGCGAAGCTGTCTTTGGCGACAAGACGTGGAACAAGAGCGTTCAAAATGTTGTGAAGGGGATGCGGCTGAAAGTGCATGAAGACATACGAATTCATCTACTCAACAAGTTAAAACATCTTGAGGAGAAGATTGGCTATCTGACCGTCAAGTGGTGCTTGCTGCATCTGATCGCCTCCAACGATGTTCTCCATAAGAGGGAGTTGCAACGGCGAGCTAGAGAGTCGCTGCAGGGAGTGAAGGTGTGGAGGAACAAGACGACCGGAAAAGACGAAATCATCTTTGAGGTGCGCAAGAATCAAAACTTGTACTTTATCATACTCGCAAGCAGTCAGGAGATCATCTGGAACCACTACAAGGATGCCAAGAAGCGTGCAGAGCAAATCCTCTCAGAGTCCTTTGAATTCCCTGGAGTCCTTTGGTGCAGCGACGCTGAGATTGACCTGCTACTGACCAACCTTCGACCCTTCCTGTCCACAAGCAGCTTGCTAGTCAACACACGCACCGCGAGCAGAGTTCTGAATGAGACCCCTAGCAACTCGTGTGTTGTCCTCACCAACCTTTCCTTCCGGGAGCTCGTGATTGCCCGCTACGACCCGGTCGGCTCCATGAAGAGGACTGAGGATGGGCACATGCTGGTAGACAGACATGGAGTTGGTTGGGACGGGGTGAATGTATGGAGAGTGTCGAAGCAGACATGGCTGAATGAACTCGTCGTTGCTCCGAAAGCTATCATGGACTCTGATGACCGTCTGCTGGACAAGTCGCTAACGATGCCGCGAGCAGCGGAAGGGAAGGCGCCACTGATCAAACTCACGAATGCTGGAAACTTCTTACAGTCCCTCGACGATGATTTTATCTGGCACTTGCACAAGTTTGGACAGGTTCTCTCTCTGTTGCCTGGACTGCAGATTGAGAAGAAAGAGTTTGTCGCCAAGTCTCAATTGCAACCTTTTATCTCCTCTAGATTCTTGCACGATGAGAAACTCCTCTGTGTCTTCTCCTCCAAACTGAAGAAAACAAGCTCATCGTCATTGGACCTGACGGGCAATGGAAACATCCTTGAAATGGAAAGCGTCAGTGAAGTATCCCTCGGAAAGACTGCTTGCTTTCTTGTTGCAACAGATGCAAACTCTGGAAAGCGAACTCATGGAAGGTATGTGATTGAAGACCACGATGACTTGCTGAAAACCTCAAAGTGGTCTTGTAATTTCACATGCAACACGTCTGCTCTGTCTCGGCTGAAAACAATGGATGTAAGAAAGGTACAGAGCTTTGCTGCTGGTCTAGACTTTTCTCTGTTTGGCAAGCACGAGAACTACATCATGACAGGAGGGAGTGGCAACAACAATCTTAAGAAGTTTTCTTCCATCAGAACAAAACTTTACAAGTTAAAGGAACAAGAGGACGCATCGTTGTTTCTCTACGAGGGCAGGGCTGTGAAGTTGACATGCCGGGATGTGAATGGCAAGAAGGATGCTGTTGACCTGGTATATGCCGACACCGGCGAGGTCTTGTGGCGAAAGACCAAACCATGGTTCTCGGTGCGTGTTGGTGGGCCTCTCATTATCTACTTCACGTCATATGAGTCGAGCGTACCGGGAGGCAAGACAGTAGAAGAGATCGTCTCCGACAACCTCGGGACGGTGCATCTGGTCACAGAAGCTTCACAGCGAAACAGCAAGCAGAGCCTGCACGCTCATTTCTTTCATGTTGACAACTACCTCCGCGCCATAGACGAGCTGAAGGCGAACGGCATCGTGTTCAAAGTAGATCAGGAGAGCAGCAAGGTTGCAAGGAGTGCGATCAGCGTGTGGCTGATCTTGAAGAGCAAAGAGACTCCCTTTCATGTCAAACATTGGTGCTACACGTTCCGAAACGTCAAACAAGTCGATCTCTTCGATCAGAGCTGGCACTCGCTCTTCATATCCGTTGACAACGAGATTTTGCTCTTCCTCGATGGTGACTGTCGCATCTCCCCAGCGCTACCGGAGGGCTACACGACTGGCCCTGACCCGGACGACTTTGTTCTCTCGATGAGTAACTTCTACCACCTCGGCTGTTTCAGCGGCTACTTCAACAACCTTACCTTCTACGAAAGAAACCTCTCGATACAAGAAGGGATAGCAATGACGACACTGACAGAGGCCTACGCCTCTTCTCAGCAGATCAAGTACGACGCGGAGGCAGAAGGGGAGGTAGCACGGCAGGAGCTGGACTCGGTGACGACGACGTATGAGGAGGTCATCAAGGAGGATGCACCCCGAGCCTACTGGGCCATGCAGGAGACCGATGGGTTCAAGTGCACCGATCACGCTCCTGATGCAAGAGAGAACAAGTCGAAGCAGCAGCAGCAGCAGCAGCAGCAGCAGCAGCAGCAGCAGCAGCAGCAGCAGCAGCAGCAGCAGCAGCAGCAGCAGCAGAAGCGCGACCTCACCTTCGAGTCGAAGCATGATGGGGGGGTCCTCAAGGGTGACAAGGGGCCTCCATCGCTCCAATGCTGCTCCGTCTCCTTGCAGGTGAATTACTTGACGTCTATGAAGCTTGTGCGCCGTCCGCTGACGTGAGTGTCTGGCAGGGAGGAGCGATGAGAGGAAGGGATGGCGAGATGTGCGATCAGCGAGCTATGAAGGGGAGGGCGCAGCTGAGATTTACCACTGTGGAGCTCCGTGACCTGACGATAGAGACTTGGATTCGGAGGAATGTCTTGTCGTTGAACACGTCGGAGACAATCGTCAGCTCGAGCAACGAAGCAAACATGACCGACGGCGACTTCTTCTGGTCCCTCGACAAGACTGGAGGTATCAACTTCCACATCGTCGGCCATGAGCGTTCTGTCGGGCCCTGCCCTGTGGGGAAGATTGACGATGTGGAGTGGCATCATATCGCAGTTGTGCGATCGTCGGACCCTTCTGTTGTCAACAACTGGATGTTCTACAAGGACGGACATCTTGTGTGGAGTACGCGGCACGAGGGCGTTCCGATATTTCATCCCTTCACCAACATCCTCATAGGCAAGCGGCACGGAGAGTTCTGGGGAGGGGACAGGAAGTGGAGACCAGGAGTCGGGGATCAGACCTGCCTGCAAGCAAGCCTCTGCCACCTTGCGGTTTACAACCATGCTGTAAGGGCAGAGAGACTGTATCTCCATTACGCGTTTGAGGGGAAAGACAGCAAGGGTGAGATCACTGACAATGATGCAAAGAAGACAACGAGTATTGTCAAGCTTAACAAAGACAAGAGAGAGGAGCAGGAGGGTCGAGATCTGCTTTTGCCGCCTCGTCCTCCTGCTGGAGGTTTGACTCTGACGGCGCACAGGCGGGAGAGGTTCACGACGAAGTTGTGGAGCAGAACAAACGTCATGACATCGGCAGATGTCTCGTCGTTCTATGAGAGTCTGCAGCAGAACAACATCTGGAAACTCACGCGGCGAATGTTCTCTCCTACGATATCTGGAGAGAACTTCAATCGGGATGATGCGGTAGGAAACAGCACTTTGAATGTTCACCCCCCCGCAAGCTTCGCCACTAGCCTCGCTAGAAACCTGCTGGAGGAAACGGCTCAGAGCATGTTGGAGACAGGAATCAAGACTGCAGACCCGGTGAGACGTGTTAACGATAGACATGTTTCATGTTCATGACCTACATATTCCGTGTTCATCGTAGTCATATTACATGTTCTTGATGACCATGTTGTGTGTTCGTGACAGTCTTGATGTATGATTGTCCAGAGGTGGTGACGATTGACCGTGACATGCAGGAAGGACTCGGGTTATGGAGCTGTGCGTCCTATTTTTCCCTCGAAGAGCTGCCGAGACTTGCGATCGTGTGCAGGAGGTGGAAGACTTTGGGAGAAATGCTGTCAAACCTGTGCTTCCTTGTACGGTCGATCATCTTGCTAGGGCTCGAGAACACCTTGCTCAGTTTCGAGCTGGCGATTCATTGCATGAACGTGCAGGAGAGCTCGAGCGACGAGCTGTCAGCTGCCAAAGTTGTCCTCAACTCTCACCGAAACTTCCTGATCGAGATGCGATCGCTGAGCCAACGAGGAAAGCTGAGCAAAGTGCAGATTGCGGACTTTGCAATCAAGAGGAAACTGAAATCTGTGCAAGATGTTGGGTATGTCATCTCAGACACGATCTACAAGGCCCAGAGGATACTGGGAAGCAACAGTAGGAGGGAGTCGATGACTGTTCAACAGCTCATGGACGTCAACTTGGAGGTAGAGGCCTACCGTCACCGTCTGGCTGCTGTGCAGGAACTCGGGCTGATTGCTTGCGGGCCATTCGATGACAAGACGTTCCACTCCATCCTTGATCAGCTCAGTGAGTGGAAGCAGCGGAACCTTGTTTCTCTTCGTGATCTCGTTCAAGTTGCCAAGAGCTCCCAAGCGGGAGATCGCAACGAGGTTGACGGCAAGGTGGCGACGCTGGTCACCATGACAACTGCAGAGGATCATATGCAGCAACGTGCGCATGTCCGGCTTGTCTGCGATGTCTCGTTCGGTTCCTCCCTCCAGCAGTTGGTTGTCTCGGTAGCTCGACAGGCGAACCGCAGCAAAGAAAGGTCCTGGACCTGTCACATCGTGAGGGTGGAGCCTTTTTTCCCCACTGCTCCTTCACAGCCTGGCGTGCTGATAGTCCTCGACACTGTGAAACAGGAAGCAGAGTCTGTCATAGCAGACCTCCGCCTGCTCCCCACTCGATTCCTCAGCGTCTCTAGCTGTGAAGAACCCTCCTCCTTCCTCTCCCTCTTCCTCCTCCCTCACGAGTCCCTAGCTCTCACCCAAGAGCGCAAGGTGCAACTGGCTCAGGCCTTGCACAAGGATCTGACGCTGGTGACCGGAGCCTCCTGTACCCCGCACGTGCTGATGGAGAGGAACAACGTGGTGCTAGTGGAGCTACTTGATGGAGACTTGAAGCCCCTCACGCAAGACAAACTGCGTCAGGCTCATCAGCTGCTCAGCGCGGAACTTGCCAACAGCTCGAGCAAATTCATGACGGGGACGGTGTCGAGAAGGGTTGTTGCTATCAGAGCTTTCTCAGCATGGTTGCCACGTCACAGCTGGAGCTCAGGTAACGACGTGATGACGAGCATGGACGTGGATGGGCCGATACTGGACGTGAGGAGTAACTTCGGAGATCTTGTGTGTGAGAGGAGACTATTGGACAGCATCATTCTCCCTGCATGCCGCAAGTACATCAAGGCAAAGACGAGCGACCTTGGGTGGATAGACTTGTGTTATGGAGGGTCCGAACAGATCGAATGGATGGAAACCGATCTCCGGCGGCTTCATCGGGAAGCTTTCATGCGCTCGTCTCCTCGCCTTGTGGGAGGCTGGCTAGACGTCGGTCTTTCGATAACTGTGATAGGAGAGAATGAAGGAATGGCTGTCGAAGACAATGAAGCTGAGGGGGAGGAAGAGATCAACCCTTTGATGCACTGGCTTGCGTTTTCTCGTGAGGAGCAAGCGGAGCCAAGAGTGTTCGATGGGCTGATGATGAAGAGAACGAAGACGTTTGTTGAGGATGAAAACTTCCTTGGTCTACCTCAGTCAGCTCGTTCAAGTATGATGTACTTTGCTGAAGATGAGGAGTCATGGGATGCGACGATGCAGGAGGTGGAGGAGACTTTGGGAGTGGGTCGATGCAGGATGTTTGATACGAATGTCCTTGGGTACTCTGCCCCAGTCAAGACTATCCTGAAGAAGCTGAGGGAGTGGAAGAGAGATTTGATCCTTGACTTGCAAGCTCAACGTGCGTTTCACGACTCCAGCAAGTTTGTGAGCGAGGACTCAAAGATTCTGTCAAACTTCATGACAAGAGCTTCTGAAGTTTCCGTCCGTCAAAGGCTTTACTCGGCGAGGCAGAAACGCAAGCTCATGAGCTACTGGCTCCTCTTGAAAGAGCACTACGACCGGAACGCGTCCCTGAGGCCCTCCAAGGCTGAGCTCGAAGACTGGGCTGAGATCCAAGAGCTGATGAACGACCCCTTCCTCCTCTCCCTCTCCAGAGAAGACGCAACTTCAGGCGTTCACGGAATTCTCGATGGAGACGGCTTCACTTGCCCGGAGCAGGGCAACCCGATCCTTGCTGCCCATGGGCTGAAGGTAGAAGGAGCTGAGTTCCTTGTCCTGGCAGCAGAGATGGTCGCTAGAGTTTGTTCTGCCTACTCATCAGGTCATAGCTGGAGTGAGTCACAATCTTTGGTGCCGTACATGTCATTCTTGAAGAGGAGAGAACGACAGGCCCAGTATCTAGTCAAGTACGCTGAACCCTTTCTAGAGCCCGAGGTTGTCATCAGTAAGACCTTCCCTCCCCACAAGGGGATGAGAGTGTACTCCCCGTCGGAAGCTAGGGTTGGCGAGGTCGTGAAGGAGGCGGAGGGCTACGGGATACGTTGGCTGGACGAGGAAGGGGACACAGTCTCCAATCTAGTTTGGAAGACTAGCTCGCAGGCGACTTCTCGTTACGTTTCCAAGACTCAGTACACTCAGAATCGAGCTGGGGAATATCGGGTGAGCACCCCAAACTTTTGTGTGTTTCACCGGTTGAGGGCAGCAATTTTGAAATCTTTCAAGCACGAAGGGCAAGCGTCCGTCTTTGTTCTCACAGGAGACAACTGCACCGGCAAGACGGTTGTTGCTGCTAAGATGATCTTCAGCCTCTTGGAAGAGAAGCACCTGCAGGAGTCCAAGAGGTTGATATCCTTTCTTTTCGTTCCCGGAGGATGCTTCTTCTTCTCCGGCTCCTTGTCCTCGTTCGAGCAGTCGCCGGCAACGCTGCTTGAGAAGGTTTATTTCGATATCTGCAATCAGGTCCAAGGTGCGCAGCAGCTGCTCCAGGAAGACGCGTTCCTGCAGACAGAGTACAGCTTCTTTGATGTTGCAGACGTTAAGTCCTACTATCCGTCGGATGTTGCGCTGGAGCACAAGGACGTGGTTGAGAGGAGGAAGTACGAGAACGTGAAACTGAGATTCTACAAGCTCATGCTGTACATAGCATTGCAAGAGAGTTCGAGGATACAGCAAATTCTCGTCGTGTTTGATGGTCTTTCCTCATCTTCGATTGCTGTTCTGAAAAGGACATTTGATCATCTGTCTTCAAACATCTTGCAGCCTCTAAGAAAGATGGGACTCAGCAAACTCAACGTAGCAACTCTCATGACCGGAACGGAAAGACTTCACAGTGACGATTCAGCAAAAATCCCAGGTAAATTTCATATCGAGAAGCTGCTGAAGAGTGAGAAAGAAGCCCTTATCCTTCAGAAGCTGGTAAAGAACCCTGAGATGATCATCGCGCAGCAGTTCCACGAGAGTCTTCAACCGTTGTTGAATGCGCTGATTGAGAAGGAAGACAGCGAAAATGTTCTGTTCCTCTCAGCAGTCTGTCGGCGAATCGCAAGATTGACTCAGGAAAAGAAACTTGTCCACATCCAAGAATGCCCGACGACTCTGAGAGACCTCTTCATCAAGTCGATTGTCCGGCCCATGGAAACTCGCTTCGGCCGGCACGTAGTGCAAGCCTTACTCCTCAGCCTGTTGTGTTGCCCTGAAGGAATTCCAGTATCTGATTGCAAACAGATGCTGCAGCAGTACCTCTCGCCGCACCAGACTTCTGGTTATATCCCTATGAATGACCTTGCGTTCTACCAGATCGTGGCTGAATTCCAGGACTTTATGACTCCCTTGCATTCCAACTGCTGCAGGCTCAGTTTCAAGCATGATTTCATTAGCAAGCTTGTACTGCAGCATTACTCGATCGCCACATTCGAGGACCAAGTCATCACTGCGACAAAGGAATCCAAGAAAGAGACGTTGGAGGTCGACAACTCAGGGTACGTCTTCATTCCCGGGCAAGTATGGTCGAAGCACAAGGATGAGGTACAGGTACAGCTTTACGTGAAGGAGAGTAGCGAGCTATCTGTCATCGACCATCCTCTCTACCATGTTCGCTTCCTGCAGGAGGTAGAGGTTGTCACTGAAGAGTCCTACGACCTTGAGCCGGTTGACAAGCCCAAGATCCGTCGAGCTCTCAACATCCCGGTTGTACCTAAGGGCGTCGGCCAGGCCTGGCCCTTCGTGCAGGCGCCTGACCTTCGTGACCGGATCCTTCAACGGCCGTTGCTCAGCGTTGCATCTCACAGCTCCGATGACTCTCACCATCGCAGTAGCGTCTTGCGCGGCTTCCCGTCTGTTCCAGAGAAGCGCTACTCCCTCACGGCTTTCTCAGCTCAGGCCAACCGCCCCGATCGTTGGAGCAAGGCAGAGGGTCTCAACCCAGGTCCTCCCTCCTTCCTGTACCCTAGCAAACCTGAGAAGAGGGTTGAGGTGCCGCGAGTGAAGCCGTCTCCCTCTCTCACAGCGTCACACTGGTCTCTTCCTGGATTCCCTCCCACGTACTCTTGGCAGGACGACAATAGCGAGGATGTTGCCAAGCAGAACAACAGAGAGCGAGTGAAAGCGTACATGACAAGGAGAAAGCAGGATGTGTTCGGCGAACGTTGATGAGAATGCAAGCAGAGGTCAGCGAGTGGTAGAAGACAATGTGTGATTGATTGTTGTTAATAGTCTTCATGTTCAGTGATCCTAAACTTCAGTAAAGTTGATGCCTATCATATATCGCCCCTTCGATCACAATGAGAAACATCTGGGGTTCGGTCCAGAACTTGATCTTACAAGTATCTTACACTACTCGCTTACATCTGTTGCCCAACAGTCGTACAAGGACAACTAATCAATCACGTACCTTTCATTCTTTTTCTCACACTCTCGATGTTGTTCAAAAGAAACGGTTTGCTCGGTTGTGGAAGATCGTCGAGTGGGCGTTTTTTGGCCTTTGAGAAGTACTCTTTCCTCAGGTAGAAACGATCCTTCTTCTTCGATTCGAACTCCAGCTTCAAGTCTTTCAGTATGATCGAGACTGATTTCTCCTTCCTGTAAATGGAAAGATCACTTTCGCTGCGTCCAATCCTAGCAAGATCTGCTGGTGTGATGTGCCTGCCCTGGTGCCTTAGCGAGATTCCAGCTATGGTGACTGGCTTGTCGCCTTGCTGCAACCTGGGCTGCCTCCTCAGGAACTCGAGCTGGTCTGGGATTGGGGATGAGCGGAGGACCATCTTGTTGAAATCCCTCACGCAGAATCCCACCACAGCACAAGTGCCATGAGAACATTTCTTAGCTGCTTTGCTCGTGTCACTGTCGGACATCGTAACACGGATATCAGCAAGCCCCGCCTCTCCGATGTCAAGCGAAGTGAAGAAGCGAATATCTCATCGCCGACAGGGAATATTCCATCGGCTGCCTTTCACAATCAGGTTTCTAAGGATAGGGAAACATATCAGAGTAGGTCAATGGCTGTCGCCTTGACCTCTAGCAGTCTGATAGTTGAACGCGTTGGTAACGCTGCGTGTTAGGAGGGTACCAAGAGGGGAATCTGCCTGTGCGGTCGATCGCACGTCACTGCTCGTGTAATTTTACTGGATTGTCTACCTTATGATGTTACATCGCCGATCAAATCAGACACCTCGTACCTACTGGAATATTTCCTAATGAGGCACATAGATTTTGTCATAGGTATATGAAGCCTGAATGGAGGTTGTCTTGAGCACGCCAACTTTTTTGAACCAATTTAACCAATGCCATGTGACTTTCTGTCTCAGTCACGAGGCACAAAAAGATAACGCGCATCTCAGAAACACTACCTACCCCACCCTCCGACCGCAAATTGATGGGGGAAACTGCCACCTACCTTTCCCCCTCTCTTCGCTGTCAAAGTACCCGTACCCTACCGAGAGTCATATTTCACTGAGCACCCTATGAGACACCCCAAGGTCTATCTTTACACCTGCTCACCACTGCTTGCGCCTGTTCTCGTGACCGCCTGCGCATCCGAGGTCACGTGCTCAGCGGCTGCCGCTGTCACTCGAATCGGAGCCATGTAACTGTGACCGTACAGTGACACTCCGACTCACGGCCCCCGTGTGTGCCGGGACCGTCCGATCGGACTCCCGGACGGGCTGCCCCGGGCCGGTGCCGGCCCGGGGCCGTGAACTTCGGAAGTCCGGGCCGTCGGAGCCGGGCCCGGCCGGCCCCGGGGCAGTCACGGACGGTGTCGGATGGCACTGAGCGGGCCGCGCGGCTCAGGCTGCGGCTGAGACCGCCTCAGTGAAACGAGGAGGCTGAGGCTCAGCAGCTTGACTCTGTGACCCTGACACTGTCGCACAGGCCAAACGGCGACTCGGAGAAGAGTCGAAGAAAAGACACTGCGGCGAGAACCAAACCCACTGATCCTCAGCGCGGCACTGCACTGCAGGACAATCCCCCCGCGCCACTGATGCCAGCCGCACGGATGTCGCTGTGGCGGCGCCGCCGAAGGAATGAGCCTGTGCCGCACTGACAGTGATACCGGAATGCACGGGCCCGCGATGATGGCCGGGCAGTGTACTACCGTAGGACACTGGCAGGGAGGCCTTGCCTGAGCTGACGTCGGAAAGATCCTGAGCCTCCGAGGCTGAACCGGATGCGTTTGCAAGTCGGATCACCCGGCTGAGACGTCCGAGTCAGCCGAGTCTTGTGAGGCCGAGAGACCATCCAGCGCTCAGCCGTTTCCTTGTTCCGAAGTTCAATTCGCCGAGCCTCGGAGCGATCCGCCAGCCACCGATTCTCAGGGCAGGCTAGTACGGCGCGCCGCCGCGGCGCGGCAGAGCACCGGCGGGAGCCGCGGCCGGCGCTGAACTTCAGGCTTGTGCCCCCCCGGTTGAACTTCCCGAGTCCGTTGATCCGAGGGCCGCGGGACTCGACTCGTCCGGGGATCATCGGGCGGCCCCGGCCCGATACGTGCCCAGGCTACCCGTACAGTGACCGGACCTGATCAGGACCGAACGGTACTAGGCTACCGTACGGTAGTACAGGCTACTGTACCAACTGATTTACTAACCGTTGAACCGGCAGCTTAACTCTGAACTTGCCAAGTCCGGAACTGAGCGGCCGCAGCCTGCAGTGCGGCGCTCGGCCACCGAGAACTGTCAGACACTGAGAGTGAGGTATCTTCAACCTGTTCGCCGCCAAGTAACAGCTTTCGATCAAGGATATTTTGGAAAGAGCTGTTTTGTCCTTCCATCCACCTATCGCAGAAAAGAACAAGCCTGCTCCCCTGGAATCATGGCACAGTGGTCAGTCTAGATGCAGTGAGAGTCTCAATGATGTCGCAAGCCTATAGTATCTGAGCCTGAAAGGATTACGTGCGTGGTCGGTCTCTGATTCAACACTATATCAGGCGATATGAGTATTGTGAAGAAGTCGATGCGCTTCAATCGGAATGACGAGTTCACCCTGTCCAGAACAAAGCAAGTTTGCTCGTGTAGGATTCCATACATAATATAGTGAAGGGTCATCTACTGGTCATGTATCAAAATGGTGAAATGTCAGGGTTCATCAGCTGAAAGCTCAGATCATCATGTTTTTATACATGTTAAATACTAGGGCATCTACTTCTACACATATCATTGTTACTAATGTCGCTTCCGGATTCCTCTGTGCATTCCAATAAGTTCTCTGCGGGGGGGCTAGGTTCAGGGCACACTACTTTTACACTCGCACTTAGGATCCTTTCCGTATAGCACGGTACTGATACCCTCCGAGTTGCTGAAACTGATTGGTCTTCACGAATGCAGTATCCAACAATCGCGCAGGTGCCGTGATTACAGCTTCTGCGCGTTGGTATAGCTTCGTATTGCTTTGGTTTGCAAGCAGAGGTCCGTATGAGCTTCATTTCACCAGCGCATCGGTGACTTGTTTCATGGACAACATCTACTTTGTCACAAATTTCATGTGATGTCGTGGTAGCGGTCGTCTGCATTCTTGTGTGGTAGCAGATAGGTGACCTCTATTTTATTAGCTCTAATGTCCTCGTGACCCCACGACCCCATTCAAGTTTACTACAATACTCCGAGCTACCCCTACCCCCTCATGGCCCACAAAAAGTACCTAATTTCGATATCCCAGATACACTTCAATGCAGCATGACCCATCCGCGTGACCAAAAGGTTCGATCATGTGTTCCACCCCCACCCCCTTGGACTGCTTCTGGTACCCTACCTAAATCATCGTGGAGGCTGAACCCCTGGCCCCAGTCAGATCTCTCCACCCCTCCTTTTCACAAGAATCACCGGTACTGCCAGCCTCTTGCACCGCTCACGGACCAGTAGAAGTGCATGGTTGAGGCCACGACCGTGGTCACGAGGGATACCTCTGAATGCTCACGTTTCAGGCTCCGGAAGGTGTCGAATGTCCGAAACGGTGTAACATAGGAACGACGGCCTGACCCGTGAATGAGGCTGTGACTGTCTTCTTCTCGTGACCCGCCTGACGGACGGGGGCCGTCGAACTCCGAAGGTGACAAAAGTGTCGCCACCCGGCCGTGTCGCGCCCGCAACCGTCTCACAGTCACCGGGCGGAGTCCGACGGTCGGACTCACAGGCTGACGGTCTACGGTCAGTGAATCGGATCCGTCACGCCGCCGGTTCCCGGCGGCCCCGGGGACCGGGCTCGCCGCAAGGCCCGGCCCCCGCAGGCTGCCAGCCGCGGAGGCTCACCGTGGCAGCATCTTCTTTGCTGATTGTTAACTTAACTTTGAGTAAAGACAAAGTTAAGTAGACCGCAGCCTGGCAGGGCTTTTTACTCAAAGTTAAGGCAGGGCGGCTGCGGCCGGGCCCGGCTCACTGAGTCAGGAGTCCGGCCGGGCCCGGCCAACTTGGCCCGGGCCCGGTGAGTGCGCGGCAGTTTGATTTGAAAGGGCGTGGGCTGATTGGGGGATGAGGCGTCGGTTAAGGCTAGATGGCAGTACCGCGAGGAATGGTGATAGGGGGGAGGGGAGGGAGGGGAAGGGGAAGAGGAAGAGGGAAGGATAATCTGAGCAATGAATGGGATACAAGGAGAGAAGGAACAGGGGAGGAGGATACAGATGCTGATGTGGAGATGGTGGAGACCCAAGGGGTTCAAGCACAGGATCCGAGGGAGCTTGACCCTGGGACGCTGGTAATGGTCGAACAAGGGAGCGAGGAGGGGAGGTTTAGAGGTACCATAGTGGATGGATGGGACGGTGCTCTGTTTCACGTGAGATACATGGACAAGCACAAGAAGGATGATGAGGTAAGTCGAGTGTCTGCATGGACATTGATGTACTGTGCTCAGTGATTCTGATACCGAACACGCTTGCAGATCGTTGAGATCAGCAGGATTTTCAAGCTGCGAAGAATGTGCAATAATCACATTCAGATTCAAAGCGTGAAGACATCGCATTCCAAATCAACGAATGACGCGCGGGTTGCCCCCCAGGATGTTCATGTTCAACTTCAGACGATCGTCGAGAACCATGAACCAACAAGCCGTCGGGATGTAACACTACTGATGGATCAGAATGCATCGTTGCCTGATTCTGCATCTGAAGATGAAGTTGTTAATGGCATGTTATATAAGGACAAAGAGGGGAATGCGGAGGAAAGGAACTTACACACTGAGGTAGAAACTCTGATCAATGAACTGAAGCTGAGGCGGGGGAGCAAAGGGGTTGCTTCCAGGAGTAAAGAGCTCGACCAGATACAGGAGTATCTCATGCAACAGAAGGAGAAGATGGAGAATGCTGTGAGAGTTGAGTTTGAGGTCGATGCACAGTTCGTTGGCTTGGTGGTCGGGAAACGAGGAAGCAACATCGCAAAGGCATCTGCTGTTGATGGAGTGGTCAAGATCGACGTGCAGGAGACAAGAGTTGCTATCATTGCTGAGTCTATGGAAGCAGCCGAGGCTGCAAGACAGATGCTTGAGTATAGGAGACTAAACATCCCTGTCGAGAGAAGAACTACTCGGCTTCTGGTGGGGAAGGGGGGTAAGAACTTGAAAGATCTTCAAAGCAGCTCGGGGGTGTCACGAATCAAGATCGATGATGGAAAAGGAATAATCGAGCTTCTTGGTACACAGATAGTTTTGTTTTTGACCACTGTATTTGTCATGTCATAACGAGTTTCCTGCAGGAAATAGCTCATCGCTTGAGAAAGCCCGTCGAGGGATTGAGTTGATTGCCCGATTCGTTTCTCAGCAAGATGAGTTCATTGAAGGATCAAGAGATTTGCACAGAGACGTGAATATGATGATTGGTAACTCTGTTCGGTCGGAGAGCCAGGGCGGGATGTTTTTTTCCTTGGTGGAAGGTGATGGTGAAAACGGAAATCAGTTCGTGTTCACTGATGAAGGGATGAACTATACAATAGAAGTGCTGAGTTCTAAACTTGGCTTGATTATTGGTCATCATGGGACGAAGATCAAACAGCTGAAGGAGGCTTCAAAGTGTGGTATTGAGATCGTGCGAGGGCAAGAAGAGATCAGCAAAATTTACATCACCGCGCTGAGTGATGACGCGGATCCTGACCTTGCGCTATCATTGATCAACAACATCGTACTGGATCCCCAGCCAGGACAAACATACGCACAGGCATCAATCACAAAAGTTGCAAACTTCGGGGTTTTTGTTGCGATCGGGGAAGGGAGAGAGGGGCTGCTGCATGTCTCCGATGTCCCGCTCATGAAGAGTGGAGCTATCAGTTATAATGTAGGACAGAAAGTGAATGTTGTAGTTACTAGCGTAGATGATCGCGGTAAGATTCGTCTCGGACTCATGCAACACGACGAGGACGGTATCTTGCCCGACTCGAATGGGATCCCCGTGAGAAAAAAGAAAGAGGCTTTAGGTCCGATTGCGAGCTCCTGCGTTGCTCCTTTCTCACCTCCCTACTGCAGATGTCCGCCAAGGAGAGGAATGGCCGGCGCTGCTCGGGCCCATGCAAGAAAGCCGAGATGAATGGTACGCGCGAATCAGGAGCCAGAGGAAAGACGCCAGCCATCTTCACGCCAACGCTTCCGTCCCCAGCAAGAACTTTCCCGCAGCCAAGGACTCGAACTCCTGGGATGAGAACTCGAGGACCAGGCCGCGGCAGCATGCTCCTGTCTCCTCTCCGGAGGCCCCTTCAGCTTCCATACCGCACACCCCGTCAGCTAACCGCAGCATCGGCCATACACCCACTGGCCCTCGCCATCTTGGAAGGAGCGCACAGATGGAGTCTACCGGGCCTACACGAAACAGGATGGAGCAGCCACGTACCTTTCGTGTGGCCGATGCAGACTACTCACGCGAGTACGTCCTTTATGCTCCCAAAGAGTCCGCGATGGGAAGAAGAGAAGGGGTTGGTGAGTCATTCAGACTCTCTGTGACCCTCTTCTTTTCTGAGCTGACTGACGTTGTCGTAGGCCTCTCGAGACCGTCTGATCGCGATGAGACAGAGGCAGGAGGTCAGGAGATCACGTCACTACGGCAGCGGGTGGCCCAGGCTCGCGGTAGGAGATGATTGAAGTTTTGAAGAAAGTTGGGGAGTTTTCTCGGATCCAATCTCGGTGTCATCGGCTATCATAGTACGGTATGCGGCGCGGCAGTGCAGAATGGCAGTTGAAACCGAGCCTCGGAACTTGAACCCTATTAGCCTCAGCCGCATGATGACGCAGTCAGTGACCTTGACTGCCATGATGAATCTTGACTTTCGGATGAAAGAGCCTCCGAGTCTCGTCTCGCTGCTGCCAGCGTCACGCGACCGGGGTCCGATGTTCGACTCACGCTGAGGAATCATTGACGGCGTACCGTTCTGGGTGGGCCGGGGCCCGGGCCCTGCAAGTTCCGGTTGAAGTTCACCTCACTGAGTCAGTCAGGCCGCAGGATTACACCTAGACGGACCGTGCAGCGGAAATCGGCCGAGTCCAGGAGGCTGACATGATGGTACCTGGGGTACCTCAGTAGCCTGGGTGGGGGTGGGATGGGGAGAGCTGCTACAACCATGAATCCTTGGGGATGTACGGGTCATTCACTCACTTAACAGGGTAGGGGTACTGTTTGGGGGTATTTGAACGATTGGTGGGTGGTAGCGAGATAATGGGGGTAAAGGCATAATGGGGGCGGGGGGTTGAATTTTATAGGGGTAGGGGTATGCAAGTTTCGCATAAGTACGGGTAATTCTGGCTATGTTTCGAAGGGGTGCTTTGTGGAATAATGAGTTTAAAAGGGTGGTGTAGGTGATGAAACGTAGTCATTTGTACCCACAAACCACAGGAACGCGAACGATGAGCGATGGGTAGACGAAGGGGACTAGGAAGAAGAGCAGGGAAAGGAGAGCGCGATGAGGATAAAGGCTTGAAAAGACACTTCCTAAGAATGATAGAAGCACGTTGTTAACCACACACATCTGTCAACAGGATAGTTGTCATTGGGTTGAAGTTTCTTGCAGTTTGGGGATTCAGTAGTTCTCGGATTCCATAGTGAGCGAAAGGGTCGGAAGCTCGTAGAACACATTTTGATCACAGTAGAAGAAAATAGTTGACATTGTTGCTTCAACGAAGATGTTCGTTTCACAAAGATCTTGATGGGAAAAACTCAAAGTAGTCTTTTCCTTTCTATGTGAAAATAGAAGAGGACTACAGAGGTGACGTGAACATAGAAAAACGACCTAAATGATCCGCACATTCCTGTCTTTGCATATAGATGTTTCATTACAATTTCTTTGTCGAGTTCTGAAGCTTTATCCTTCCAGATTATACTTCAAGCAGTTTTTGGGACGATTTGAAGTTTGAGACAATTTGGGAAGCATCTGAAAGGACGGTGGCAGGAAAAAGCTGCACCACGACAAGCAAACAAGGAATACAAAGCAGCTTTTGATAGAACCAAGCAAGAATGGTCTGGACCAAAAACTTTGAAGAGTTGAAAGATGATGACAGCGCTGCTAAATCATACTCAGCACCGACTTCTAAGTCCGGGCGGATGCTGGCGGAAGAAGAGCAGGGTTACTTCCCCAAAACCTCAATCGACATTGTCAGATCCAAAGGGAGCAAAGGGAACAGTCTTGTGGTCAGTGCGTTCAGGTCTGCGTGCGAGAGAGGGAAGGATATTGGAAAGAAACTTGGCTCGTTTACACACGAGTTGCATCTTCCGAGTTTGCAGCACTTGTTGTCTAAGGGTAGCGAGGGCGACAAGATCGACAGGAAGAAGAGCGCAGCCGACATGCATGTTGAGCTGATCGAGACATTCTTGAAAGCACAGAGAGATGGTGGAGTGAAGCTTGTACACGAAGAACGGGACGAATTCCAAGACAGCATCGCTGTCGGCGACGAATGCTGCTAGTGTCAATACCCAGAATAGGTATGGGACGAGCAAGCATGCAGATCAGAACCCTTGTTCAAGTCCAATTTTGCTTCAGGCTCTGTAAAATCAATTTTCCCACGTGCTTTGGAATCTTACGGTAGCAAGACAAGACCAGGCGCGGCCAGAAGTGCTTTGCTGTATTGACCATCCAAGACGAACAATCCAAGTGAATCACGAACAATGTACAAAAAAAGGACCAGTGCCATCAGCCACAAGACAGGCCTCAAGCGGTGTCGTCCCTCATATCCTTTTGCCAGAACTGACAAGAAGACGTCACATGTAGTCATCATGGATATGTTCTCTCACAGTTGGCAGAGTGTTGTTCCGTCCTGGACCGACATTCGAGTCCATACCGCCCAACTCGAGCGACCTCCTGCCCACCTTATCATTGCAGAGAATCTCATCAGCATGCTGAACCACCTATAAGCTGCCCAGACGGCATCGGACACTGTAGTTCTGAATCCTCCCTTCTCCAGGTTGTAGATTGCGCTTGATGGTAAAAATCAGTTTTCATACGCGGTGCTCCTCCTCTATTCTCACCTCGCAGTTGTTCCGCCAGGGCTGGTGATGTCATTGCGAAGCTTGGAAACATGTTCTCCGGACTGGGCAGATGGTAACCATGAAGTCGATATGTTTATGCGGAACCTGGATTGCGTACAAGCAAGTTCCTAGAAGTGTATTCATCACCAGTCGTTCAGCAATATGCCTAGGAAATCCTGTAAAGGAACGTCAAGAAATTCCTGAGTATGCAACATGCAAAAACGGATGCCATAACATGACCACACCACAGCATGGATCAAATCCAAAAAAACAAACAAGGGAAACCCCATCTTATTGCATCATAGCAACAAAGTACATGAGGTATGGTCATTGCTTCTATTCAAAGTAAACATACCCATGTGCACTCCCGAATCAATCATGGCTTCCATCGTCAAGAAAACATAAGCAGGGCCCGACCCTTAAGAAGTGTCATTTGGGCCTAAAACCAGAAATTCCGTTCTCAACCGGAAATGGCCGTCGCCATGTCCAGAAACCGCTCATCTTCCATATAGATTTCGTCTCCAATAGCAGAAAATAGCTTAGAGATGAGCTAGCAGTCCAGAGAGCTGTCAGAGAAGGTACCAAGATCCAACAATACAAGCAGACCTCCTTCTTTTCCTTGGGCAAATCCCTTGTAGAACACCATACCGTGCACCCCTGCAACGAATAAGACTGCAGTGCATCTGAGAGGTATGACATACTTGCTCTACAGTCACGGGGGTATTTGGCATAGCTCGAACAATGTTCTACGAGTAAACTTCAACAAGGAATCGGTGAAGTGAGTTTCTTCGACCTCCATTCCAGTGTATTTCTGGAAAGCATGCAGCGGAACCCCTGTCATTGAAATGTCACAAGTACTTTATTTCGGCTAACAGAGTCCCAACCAGCAATGATGGACGCGAGAACTGTGTCAGTGCGGAGAGGACCCATCTTCTCAACCTGCGAGGATACAAAGAGGCAGAATTCAGCAGTCTTTCCATGCGCAAGGAAGTCTAACCTCTGCCTTGAGAGGTTTTAAAACTG
This sequence comes from Guillardia theta CCMP2712, assembly GCF_000315625.1. Lineage (NCBI taxonomy): Eukaryota > Cryptophyceae > Pyrenomonadales > Geminigeraceae > Guillardia > Guillardia theta. The sequence goes on from NW_005434571.1 coordinate 170,549, forward strand.
CCTCAACATTTTGAGGCTTCACTCCTAGAAGAACTATGTCGGCATCCTTCCATGACACAATCAGCATGACAAAGCATTGAGATAGTAGACAAAACCATAAGCAGATTATGCAATGATTCTGCCTTTCTAATGCCAGGAAATGCTTTGCAGCATGCATCCATCTATTCAGTTCCAAGGTTAACAATCTTCTCAATCAAGATTTGACCCGACCTGATCGGTTGACACATCGTAAACCATCACATTGTGTGCTCTCTGAACCTGTTCAATGCTCAGGACCAAATCTGCACCAGATAATCTTTGCATACCCCGTTTCGAATCATACCGCCCATAATTGCCTACAAGTGACCATCACAACCAAGCAGTTCTTGTTGGCACTGTATACCTTAGCCATATTTCCAGCTCCAATGAATCCAATTTTGTCACACAAGTTCCCGGCAGCTGCTGGAATTGCTATCAAGGCAACTTTGTATGATACAGCACTGCAACACACCAGAGATAGAGAAGCTTCGACAAAGAACCATGCCGATGCCAGCCTGTCTAGCCATCGTCTGTTCGCTCAGAGCAGAACTTGGAGCCCCCCAGCAAGTTGAGCTACGATGCAACGCGTTCATGCCTCCCTGCAGAAGCGATCTCTGGAAACTGACGCCAAAATAGCGCATCTTGGGCAGATTTCCTCGTCTCTTTGAGTAAATGATCAGAACGTGGAGGTTCCAGACAGATTTGAACAATTGAGGTTTGGGGATCACTAGGATTTTGACTATGGGTATGGGTGCAGGATATTGAGGAGATATATATTGGGGGGATGGAGAGGCGAAAGATGCGCAACATCATCATGTATCTGGATAACATACATTGGCCATAATGTGAGGTAGTGATGTCATGTAGATTTCCTCCTCTATCATCTTTTAGGATGGTCGAACGGATCGCTTTCTCGTAATATGACAAGGTTGTGGTGGGAAACAAACCAAGATTTCAAAATGGAACACTTCTTAGCCAGCATGTCAAATCGTGAGATTCATCAGATAGTACATGTCATGGCACCATCTAATCATCTTGCTTTCTCAACATGTTCATCTTTTCCCTCTAAACTCCTTCCGCTTCTGCGCTTTTTCCCCATTTTTGCAGATGTGTCCCCACCCCACCCCACCCTTATCAACAAAAGTAACCCCACATCAAAAACCCCCGAATTACTGAGATGGACCATTGCTTTTTGTGCTATAACCCCTTCTTTCTAGTGTTTTCACCCACCCTTTTCTCAGGAAGATACTACCCAAATTTGCTATGTACCCCTTGATAATTTTTCGTACCCACCCTTTTGATTTTCCTGGTACCTCTGAGAGACTACCCTCAAAGTTTGCATTTACCCTGCAAAGGCCATCACCCCTACCCCTCAGGTTCTCACGAACACATACCCACCCCCTTGTTCCTCTTGTCTCACAATTGTTTCGAGTTGGGTCTCAATTGCAATCAACATTTTCCCGTGTAATCATATCTGATTTAATGTCATTTGATTTGTAGATTACAAATATAGAAATGAATTTTAAAAAAGTTTGAAGACACTAACATTTGTTTTGCATACAAAAGAATCACTACCGGATTTGCAATTCATCATACTTATTATTATTCATACCCCCCCCCCTCACAACCCCACCCTTTGTTTGAAAACACCCTACCTATCTATAGCCCTCCTTGTTTTGACCTGATTGCAATTTTTTCAGGTTTTCAGGGTAATATTATGCAGAGACGTGAACTTGTTTTGAAAATAGCAAACAGACCATGGCGCAGGCAGCGAACATTTTGCCCATGGAGTCCGCAACAAGACAGAAGGGCAACAACAGACATCATCATCTTGGATGAACAAGATGCCAGATTACATTGCTATTGATATGAACAATCACGAAAAAGCTTGATCGTGATACTGTGAGAGATTTGAGGAGAAATACCTGCAAATCCCGAAGTTTTCGATGTGCATTATTATTCGATGTGCATATTTAGATCAGCTAGATTCTTACACCAATACAAGAAGATAGGTGCATTTCGAATGTAAATATTATTAGCACACCAGCATGGGAATGTTGTACTAGTGAGAGAACAGAGATGTGGACTTGGAATCATTGAATACCAATTGATACTAGCAAATTCACTCCCGTCAGATGCAGATCGTACACAGATCGCACACTTTGACACATTTTTGACAGAAACGAAGTTGTTGAGAATTGACAGAAGGGGGGGTGAAGGTAAGACGAACAGCATAGCCCTGTTGTTGCTCGTTTAATCGTAAATGGTGTACAAATGATTTATTGTCTTGCTTTCAAAACGTGATGCTCATTGAGATTCCTATCCGTTTGAATCTTGGCTCCGTGCCAACAACATGATTCATTCAAACCCCTTTGAGCTATATGAGCTGGAGATATGTAGTTTGCTATGGTACGATAAGCTCGTCTATCATAGAACTAATGTCTTCAAAAATTTGTCGAATGAGAGTGATTCGATGTTACGATCGAATGAGTGCAAAGTTTACCTTCTCCAAGATTCTCCGTCTTCTGCGAGAATCTCCATGATTCTGTGTCTCACGTCGAACTGATACCACCTGCAGTTCACTCTCTCGAATCCGAAATTGGATCTTAAGTTGTCTTCGACATGGCAGAGCTCTTAGTAAATGCCTGTTTCTATCTTGCACCTTGACCAAATGCTTATCACTGCGTGGCTTTTCCATGACTGCCTTTTCTTGACACTGCAACTATCGAAACTAGCTTGTTCGAACCGGGAGGTAACTCCTCGACCCCATCTATTTTCTCTTCCGCTTGAGAGTCGTGCTTCGTGTACAGTAAAAAACCTCCCTCACATCAAAACATTGACCTACTATGAATCATCTGAAGGCATTTTGAGCAAGAACTCAAACACTGGGATATCAAAGAAATAGAAGTTTATTCTCTACATTACAGCCAAACAGAAAGACCTTCAATAAGTGCTGGTCAATATACATGGATGGTTATCTCGCACAAGGTCCAATCGTAGCTTGAAAGTTTCATGTGGGTGGTGTTTTCTGATTGCAACCCAGAGCTCATGGTCGGAAGTAACCAGTATATCGTCACCGTCGTCATCCATGTAGGAGAGAAGAAACCTCTTCGAGATGTCATGGCCGTTTGCCTTACGTAGAATAGACGTCAACTCTGAAAAGCACCCAGAAGGCACACTGTTCCTATCCTTCCTTTGCAAGAAAATGAATACTTTACGCAAAACGATCTCGTCTGATTCTTGTTGGCATGCGACTTTGAACTTTGCAATACTCGATAAGTCTTCTGTCTGCTCAAAGCAAGGGTTCCAAGGATCAAATCTGCCGTCTTCTGAGTAGGAAATGGAAGGAGAAGCAGAATTCGACCAAGAAGAGTCACTCTCGGCAAAACTTTTTGAAGACAGAGAGTCGTCTGAGTCTGAGTCGGGACTGTTTGCAACCGAGCGATGCGGCCCCTTACAAGCCTTGGGGTTACTTGCTTGCTTCAAGATTTTTGATATTGCTGATTTGCTTTTACCAAACATGGTGGCTAGCTCGGATTGACTCTTTTTGACAGCTGGGTCGTTTGATTGGTTCAAACGAATGATTTCTGCTCTCTGGGTTTGAGTTAGCCTAACTTTTCCCTGACAATGCTTCTTGTGTCTTATTCTTTCATAGTCCGTCCAAGTTCTTCCACGCTTTGCCTTATTGCTGCTAGTCGGAAGATGCTCAAATTGGTCATGATTGACAAGGGATCGAATTTCAAACCCAATCTGTTGCCCCGCATCGTGGTAGGGAAGCACGTTGTCTCGGCATAGGCTACACTTAACAGATCCACTCTCACTTACAAGGTCTTGCACGATCGTTTGTGATTTACATTCCGAGCACATTGCGATGAGGAGATTGCTGCTATGCCTTGATGGCGTAGGAAGAGTTTCTACAGCGCTCATTGAGTACCCTGCTAGGACGAGCGTGAGCGGCGCAGGAGGGGTTTAGGACTTTGAAGGGGGGTGTCGGTGACTGTAATAAAAGGGTGGGCTGGGGTTGTCACTCCCGGGGTTGGGTCTTGCAGGTGTATCAGGGGGTGGGGGGTAAAGTGAGTCAGCAAGTCACGTTATTCGCGGGGGTTGTAAAGAAGCGGTCACGTCAAAAACGGGAAAAAAATCCAACGAAACTACTCTGTTTCGACTTAGTCACGTTGATCGCGGGGCTTAAAAACTCCCTTTGTAAAGAATCTGAAAAAGAAAGATTTCGAAGCGATTCCTCTCGTCCCCAAGAGACGAAAGGTGGAATATGATTTGTTCGTCTCTTCCCAAAATCCTGAACTGAGAGTCAATGTAGAAATTGGATGTGCGGCTATACATGACAGCCCAAGGGAAAACCTTGGATTGAACGTTTATTGCACAAGACAATGATGGCACAAGCAACGTTTGGACAATCAAGAACGATGAGATAGAGCTAAAAATGCAAACACTCGTTCATTGATCTATTGATAACCAATAGGGTAACGATGAAAGGAATAAATTAAAGAAATTTCCGAAGATTTTCTTAACAAATCAGCTGCACATTCATTCTAACATACAGGCCCGCTGGAAAATGCTTCATGGCAATGCCAAGCTCATGGTCAGAGGAGACAATTATGTTGTCACCATCCGCGTCTTGGTAAAACAGTCTCATAGTGTCTGCGAATGCGACGTCGAGGCCAAATTCTTTGATCACCGCTTCAACAAGCTTTCGATACCCTTGAAACGGTTCACCAAGCCAGTTAGTGTCAAGCCACAATGGAATGACTCTGCAGGATTGATCGTTTGAAGTAGAAACAAGGAACTCAACCATGCATCTTCCATTGCTTGGACTTGATTCCTCAATTCCCCAAAACCCGTGCTCTCCGCCGTAACTCGAATCCAAGTCAGACCTTGCTTCTGTGCATTCTGTATCCGATCGGATAAATTCAACATTTTTGTTGTTGAAATGTGCTGCATAATTCTTTCTTATCTTCTCAACGCTGCTTGGTCGCAAAATTTTCGAAATGGCAGATCTGCTGGTTCCAAAGAGCCTTGCAATCTGTGCTTGAGTCATCCTTTGTCGCGGATCACGCACTGAGTCCAATTCAACGATTGCTGCCCTCTGGGAAGGTGTCAAACGCATCTTGCGGGAAAGCTTTCCTGTTTTCTTTGTACCGAAGCTTTCGAGCCCGTTTCCGAGAGACATAGCATAGGTTCCAGACTGCCATGTGTTTCCCTGCAAGATAGCAGCGCCCAGAACAGCTCCATTATTGTGTGTATATACTGGCGTGTACCCGCTACATACATGAGAATCACATGCTGCGAGAGGATCATGATTGCGAATTTCCATTGTTGGCTGTATTTCACACTGGTTTGCGAGATGTTCGACAGCAGGCAGCTGATAGACTGCTTGATCATAATGATAGGTGTGAAAGAAGGTTTCAGGATAGTGATGCATGTTTATCTTCAGCCTCCTCTCTTGTGCCTAGTGTTGTTTTTATAAGCAAGTTTCTGTGGCAACAGGGAGAAAGAAAAGCAGGTCCGCCTCGGATCTTGGTTGGGGGGACGTGGTCTGTGATACCTCCGAGTTGTTTTGAGTACCGGTACGAGACACGAGAGAAAGGTGGGTATCTTTGTCTTTGAAAAGCTACAAGGTGGAGACGATTGGGAATGATATCAAGGAGTCCTTTTGACAGGGGTATTCTGCCTATGGGTGTAGGGTGGGGTGCTTGCGTCAGCGATTGCAAGTGGAAAAAAGAAACTAAAATGAGCGACCATTGCCACAGGGGGATGTGACCATTGTAATCTCCGAGATCATTTACGCTGATGGTACTTTGATATGCTTCGGAAGGGGAAAAGAGGGGTGGGGGTGCGCGGGCTCAAAAGGGGCAAGCAAAGCTTGCGGGTGGAAAAAAGAAATCCTGCAGGTGGAAAAAAGAATCTGTTAGCGCCGGGATCCCAAAAAAAGGGGAGCCAGGCAAGAAAGACCCTTTTTTCCGGCCGGGATCCCAAAATAGCGCAAATGCCAAGAAAAAGGGTGTTTTGGGATCCTCCCGAGGGTGGGTGGTTCCAATCGGTGTAGAACCCCACCCCCGATCAGATTTGAATCTGCAACCTCAAACCGGAATTATTTTGAGATCCAAGAGTTATAACAGATCTAAATCGGCATACAAGGGTTTTACGGGTTTTAAAATCGGGACGTGTGGTACAAAGATCAGTACTGCTGGTACCAACACGAAGAAAAATTGCCAAGCAAAACGATGCAGAGGGGGGTGGTGGGTGGTGGGTGGTGGGTAGTGTACGTTACATGGGAAGGAGGGGTGGGGTCCCTCCTCACCCCCCCGAACCCCTTCCAAGAACTGGGTCCTTCCTAGCCTTAAGAAGGACGGACCCTCCTCACGATGGGGAAGGCAGCACCCCGTCGTGTCCCGCACCCTGAGCAATGGCGGACAATGGCGGACAAAGCCAACCGCTGGAGGCTGGTCTCCACCAGGATGGCAACCAAGCCTGCGCGAGTCATGCAGGCGATAGTCATGACCAGGAAGTTGATCAGCTCTCTCCATCCAGTTCTACGAACCCCCCGGCTGTGGCACAGCCCAACTCGTGTGTCTTCGGTGCTGTTTGCTTGATGCAAAAGGAGGCAAACGCTGTTCTGAAGGTATGCAAAATATGCAGGTTGTGCTTTCACCTTGTCTGTGCATGGGAGTTAGCTGGCTCGGATCGCAATGATGAATGTGGAAAGCATGCACCTCGTTCACGCAGAAAGAGGGTCAAAGACAAGAATGCGCTTCTGAGAATATTTGACGACCCTGAGGCTTGTAGCATTTCGGCTTCAGATGACCCCAACATCCAAGCATTTCTTGATCTGGAATTCAACACGGTGAGCCGAAGCACTCAAGAGACGTATGCTTATCGAATTATGGGTATGATCGAGTTCTTCCAGAAGGATCCAAGATATCACGCAGCACTCAACCCAGGTCGCACGAACCTGAAGCTCCCATTGCCATTGGACTTGCTCCAGGCTTTCTTTGGTTGGCTGTGTGAGCACGACGGAATGAGGACAGCAGGGTCCAAGAGGAAGGCAGCATCGGCAGTAAGTGCGGACGGCGAAGAAGAAGAAGAAAATGCAGATACCCCAGACGTGGCAGGTCACGAGCGTCAGGCAGAGGTAGCCAACATTTTGCAAGTATCAAGCAGAGACAAAGCAACCGTAGCTGTGTCCACCGTGCAGGGTTACAAAAGTGCGTTGAAATATCTGTACAGACGCAGGAATGTTATGTTTACGGCAATTGGGTTGAAAACTGGCGGAAGATCATTGGATGACATACTGGATGGTTATATCAATTCCTATACCAAAGAAGTTACCCGGAAGAAGGGCGACGGTGTGATGCAGGCCCACGAGGGCAAGACAACTCTATCCATGCCAGAGTATAAAGCACTGAACAACATCTTGAAGGAGCTGAGACCTCGCAGAGGAAGTTCAGAGTCCGGCAGTTCATGGATTTTCTCTTGGGCATGCTGTTCTGTCATGTGGAACCTGGTATGCAGAAGTGAGAGTCTAGACATTTTGCATCTTGAGCACTTTGACTGGGAAAATGATTGCATGAAGGTGGTCTTACTCAAGACAAAAAAAGATCAGTGTGGCATTGGTACTGACATGCGAAGCACGAGGATAAAACATGTGTTTGCATCGCCCTACACACCAGAAATGTGTCCTATTCTCATTCTTGGGTTGTATATATTTGCCACGCGACATGGGCAAGTCTCATTCTCTGGAACGAAGTTATTCCCAGGATCAGACCAAAAGCAAAGGTTTTGCACGTTATTGCAAAGAGGGATTCGACAAGCTGCAGACCAGTATCATGGCAACTTGGAAGAAGCAGGGAGTCATTCGCTGCGCAAGGGAGGAATATCTCATCTCCTTGCTTTTCTGGAAGGACCAGGTAAGGGCCAACCGTTGCATGAAGGTTTACTGAATGGTGCAATGCAGGAGTACCAACTGTTTATATTCGAGCCAACTGGAGGATAGGTCATTCATGAGTGTGATGTTCTCCACGGCACTATGCTGAGTCATGCGGTTGACAGGAGACACAGAGGACCGGTACATCGTGGGAGGAGCAGGAGGCGATCAGATGTGTGGCAGACTTTTAGCAGGGAACGATCCTAGCACGGCTGAATTTGCTGTGCTACCACCACATTTTTCCCCTGAAGGGATGCAAGAGATACAAGCGATAGGATGGGACAAATTCATCAAGAGTTTCAATGAACTGCCGCGGGGGTTCAGGAATTGTATACCTTTCTTTCTGGCTAGTATTTTGTATCATCTTCCCACTCTGCAAGCATGGTTCCCTGATCCACAGCATTCCATATGGGAAATTCCGCTATTTGGCATGTTTGGACAGGACACGATGAGTAGATTGAATCAGCTACGTGACAAAGTAGTTTTGAAGGTTCACAGTTGCCAAGAGTGTGGCATGCTCGCACATGGGATTCCAACAAAGACCGATATCATTCATACCATTAAGGAGCTTGTGACGAAAGTATCAAAGGTTGAAGGCATGTTCACAATTGACGTGATGAGAAAAGCTGCAGAGTCTGGAGAGACAATGGAGGCATCGACCAAGTCAATGGAGTCAGAGATGTTAAAGGCGTTAGACATGGTGACACAACAATTGAATGCCCACAACAAAGCACTGAACAAGACACTGAAGGAGAACTCGAAACAAACACAGCAAGGTTTGGAAAGAGTTTGGATGAAGCTGCATAACATAGAGGAGAACATGAAAGTTATGTTCGAAATGATCACATCAGTGTTGCATGGAAATAATTCTGTGCGAGACGGGAGTTCGGTGGAACACAGGTTTGCATGGCGGGAAGGAACACAAGACAATGAATTGCTTGTGGAAAACAGCTCGGAAGCAAGCTCAGGATCAGACATGGAAGAAGATGGGTCATTGAACAGTGGAGCAGACAACGATGAGGCCACTCCAGGCGAAGACCAATCATTGAATGATGACGAAGTAGAGGGCGATTGGTTCGAATGGGGGGGGGCCGCCACATGGTTCCTGCAGATTTCGAATGGCCACAGAAAGTATCAGTCAGAAACATGATGACGTATTGGTATCAAGGGCGGATTAGAAGCATTGATGGAAGGGTACAAAGAATCAGACCATTTTATAACTTTTACAAACTGAATTTGAGGCATGACTTGAAAACGAAACCCAGCAGGAGGAATCTTTACAAAGCAAGGTGCGTGATGATGGAGATAGAGAAGATTTGCCGGGAGAACGGAACGATTGGTGAACAAGGCGAGATACGGGCAGACAACATCCAGGAATGTTACGACAAAGCCTTTCATGTGCTGGTTGAGAGAGCATACGGGAAGTCGGCATGGCAGAGGCGTGAACTCAAGCACAGATATGAACAGCTGAGTTACATCACGTTTTGCAACAAGTTACACTTGGAGAAGGATAGGACGACAGCTCGACCTGAACACACACAAGACTCCATGGAGTCTTCAGATGAGAGTAGGGAAAGAACGACATATGCTGCAGCATTGTTGAAAGACTTATGACAGTGGGATGGGAATGAAGATGAACATATGTTTCACCTACATGATTCTACACCATCCCATCTGCCATCACTCCTCTACCATCACTCCTCTACCATCACTCCTCTACCATCACTCCTCTGCCATCACTCCTCTACCCTCTACCATCACTCCTCTACCATCCCTCCTCTGCCATCCCTCCTCTACCATCCCTCCTCTGCCATCACTCCTCTACCATCACTCCTCTACCATCCCTCCTCTGCCATCCCTCCTCTACCATCACTCCTCTGCCATCCCTCCTCTGCCATCACTCCTCTACCATCACTCCTCTGCCATCCCTCCTCTACCATCACTCCTCTGCCATCACTCCTCTACCATCACTCCTCTGCCATCACTCCTCTGCCATCACTCCTCTGCCATCACTCCTCTACCATCACTCCTCTGCCATCACTCCTCTGCCATCACTCCTCTACCATCCCTCCTCTACCATCACTCCTCTGCCATCACTCCTCTACCATCACTCCTCTACCATCACTCCTCTACCATCACTCCTCTACCATCACTCCTCTGCCATCCCTCCTCTACCATCCCTCCTCTGCCATCACTCCTCTGCCATCACTCCTCTACCGTCTCTCTCCCTTGTTGGCATCTTTTCTCGGACATCTGTCATCTACCTGTCGTCTTCTTCGTTTCCCCAACACATCTTGTCCGAACTCCCCTGTGAAGTTGCCTTGCGTATTTACCACGCCGGAACAAATTTTCGAAACGGAACTGAGATACTACCCGGTTTACAGACGTTAAAAGGACCGGTGATCAGTTTCCGAGGGCTATGAGGGGAAAAAAACATCTTTGTTTCTTGCCAAGGATCTCTCCGACACCTGTCCGATCATGACCGTACTGACCTTGCAAGACTCTGTGAGAGGCGGGCCTGGGATCCCGCCGGGGACTCGGAGACTCCGGGGATCATCCCGTGATTGTTGCCGGGGCACCGGAGTTATCTGAGGTTCGGCACCCGGCACTCTGCCACTGATGGTAACGGAAGCAGTAGTGAAGGCGGCTCCCGGTCTACCAGGCTGGACGGACGGTGATCGGCCCGGGTCAGGAAACTTCAAGAAACGGCGTGAACTTCGGAACCATACTAATCAGGCGGGCAGTTGAGACGGTGGCCGACTGGGCGAACGGCGTAACCGTGAACTGAACTTCTGAAGTTGAACTGAGGGGCTCGGTGCCACTACTGCAGCGGCCTCAGGCGTGACTCCCGCCGGCAACTCCCGCCGGCACAGTGCCGTTGGGCCCGGGCAGGTGAAGTTATGTCAATGGTAGGTGACCGTTCAACTTCCGAGACAATGCTTGCCGGGATGGCAAGCCAATGACACGGTGAATGGGAACAACGCTCCCAGGTGGGATGGAAGACTGGGACGCACGTCTCAGGCCATGCGTCACATGTGGCGGGAGGAGGCGGGTGAGAGGTTTGATGCCGAATGTTGACATCAAGACATAGACGGATCAAGTTGTGGCATGATATGGGGCACTGAAGGATTCCTGGGTGTCTCTTTATACATAGTAGTATAGTTTACATGCCCTGCAGTACGAAATGATGATGATGATTATGACTCAGTGAGATCATCATCATCATCATCATCAGCAGCAGCAGCAGCAGCAGCAGAGGGGGGGTCGTTGAATGCTGCAGTCGAAGTAGATGTTGTCGAAAAGCGTCGAAAAGCATCGCATGGTCCAGAAGCGTCGGTGTCTCACTGCCACGAGGTTGGGCCTGATCCGGGATGATCATGGGGAGGCAACCGTCAAGCCTCCGTGACTCAGAGAGACCGCACGCTTGAAGACGACCCTTGAGTGAGACACTGCATGGTGAGTCCATCATGGGGGAGAGGAGCATGGCAGCCGGGATGGGGCAGGGGATGCAACCGGCGGCTGTCACGGTGGGGGGGGGAGGCGGCGGGCGTCGCCGCCATGGGGCATGCGGGGTTTGAAAGTGGGACAAGTCGCAACGGACGGGCCGCAAGGCACCCGGTACATATCTGTACGGGGGGGGGTACCGGGAGCGGGTTAGAATTGAGTAAAGGCTGGGGTGCCCGTACCCACCCCGGTACCGCGGGCGGTACCGGGGGGATCAGTCAACCCCGCCCCTAAATGTCGCCCTTGTTTTTTTTCCCCTTTGCTCCTGTACCTTTTTGAAAATCTCAAAACATCCCAATCGTAGAATTCAGATCGGGGTATCACTAGGAGACCTACGGGCGCAGATTGATCTCGGTCATTGCCAATGGGGGACATGACCTGTATATCCTCCGTTATCACGAGGTCTGTATATCCCCCGATATCACTTGGGTGTTCCTAGAACGGAGGGGTGGTGAGAATTGCCTGCATGCAGGGAAAAAAAAAAATTTACACTGAGTGCAGTCCTGGCCGTTTAGGGGTCAGAGTCACGGCAAGGAGCAGCTCATGGGACAGCGCGGCGCAGGCCGCTGAGTGTTTCCGATTGAGTCGCAGCAGTCCTCAACCCTCAGATCTGATCTGTATATATCCCCCGATATCCGATGATCCCCCTCGGTGTTCATAGAACGGAGGGGTGGTGAGAATTGCCTGCATGCAAGGAGAAAAAAAAGAATTGCGGCCGCGCCGGGGGTCACACGCCGGACTGGGAGCACTCCGACTCGGCAGCTCATGGGACACTGGAGCCTCGGAGCGCTCCGAGCCAGCGGCCAGCACCCAGTACGGTCAGGCTCCGATCGGACCGACGGCCGACTGACTGCAGTCAGGCGGCACAACCCTCAGTCGGGGGCCGGCTCCTCCGCCGGACCCTCACAGTGACCCTCAACCCCCGGGCCCAGTTACCGTACTACCTTTGAGTGAAGGAAATGTACCGTACCGCAGTCGCGGCCGGCCCGGCAGTGCCACGAGCAGTCACGGTGCCACCGGGCCGGCCGTCACAGTCACTGGCCCAGTGGAACGGTAAGGCCCAATGGCAGCCGGCAGACACACGCCGCCGGCCGCGTGCCACATTGGCCCAGGCGGCTCCGACTGACTCCCCCCCGGGGCCCGGCCCGCCGGGCCGCCGGGGCCGCGGGGCCGCCGGTAGTACGGCCCGGGCGGCGCGGCCCTGGCTCACAAGCTGTCACTGTGCGGCCTCCCGGGCCCACTGAGTCATTCCGGCGCCGTACCGCCGGTACGGTACTGTAGTACGGTCGCCCCCGTACGGTCACCGCCCCGGACCGGACGCCGGGGCACGCCACCGTGACCACCGCAGCCCGGAGCTCCAGGCTCCGAGGAGCCTCCGGCCTGCCTCCGAGCCTGTGAGAGTCGAGAGTCCGGCTGGGCTGCCCGGCCCGCCCGGGCCGGGGCGCCGGGGCCCGCCCATGGAAACTAACACAATCAACTCCTCAGAGACAACCTCAACAAGAAACAACGTTAACAACTCTACCAGTGACTGTTGGAAGTGTGATTTGAAGCTCAATCATACGCAAGGGAATCCAATGTCGGACCGTCAGCGTTGCCGCGAGTGCGCAAAGAATCAAAGTTGAAATCAGAACGAGGACAACGGCCCACGAGCTGGCAAAAAAACAAGTACGGCATGGATTGACTGCACAATGAGTCTTCAAGCCTTGAAGAGTCTTTCCGGGCTTTCTGGGTCGGGCCCACTCGGGGGCTCTGTTCATGTGAAGGTTCGCGCTAACTTAACCGGATTTATTCAAAAATGTTTGGGCTGGAATCATTTCACAGTCATATGTACATTACACCTGCCTGAACCAATCGTTGGCGATCCGATCCGATCCGATCCGATCTGATCATTGCCAAGGTGCCGGGCACGATATCGTGGTCGGTCGTCTAGGCACTATCATCCAGGAAGCTTTAAAAAGTTCTTTTCATTGCCACTGAGTGTCGCTGTTCAACGACTCGAAATCTTCCGGAGTAAGAGACTTGCTCCGCTTCATCAACCATGGTCTTGACGATTGTGGTAGACAGTGGTCCCCTTCCCTACGCTTTCCCCCCTCAACTTCGTCTGATTCGACCAGTGGGTGCAAATGCGGATCGGATGAGCACTTTTCAAGAGCACGGATTGTCCTCGCCTGATCCCTGTGAAGCATTCCTGCTGTGACCATCTGCGCAACCTGCCTTGAAGTAGACTCTTGGAAGCAACTGCTGCTGTAGTCGTTGTCCGCGTCTACCCCGAGCCCTCGTACGTTTCCCTTTCCCAGTCGGTGCATCCTCGCCTCTTGCTCGTGCAGGAAGTGTTGTTGAATTCCAATCACACTACCTGGCCTGCACACTCTCAGCCATGCGATCGCCTCCTTCGCAGTGAACAAAAAATGTTTCATTAGGTACAAGGCTATGAGCGTCCCTGTCCTGCCCAGTCCTGCCAAGCAGTGCACAGCCACCGCATTCTTGGATTCCTCGCACTCCAACAAGAAGCGATGAACAATCTCGCGAGAAGGAACTGTACAATCATTGAAAATGAGATCAACATGTTGGAATCCAGCGTCAGCGAAGGTCTTTGCATCGTACTCAGCTTCGTTGAGTCTGACAATCTTTTCAACTCCCAAGGCAGCAAACAAATCAAGAAAGTCCTCAGGACTATGAGCTAAGCTGTTCCTACAAGAATTAGACACAGGACCTTTGAAAGCAATGAACTTGTCCGGAACAATAAAGTGCAGATCGCCATTGCGAGGGTTGTCGTAAAAAAGATATTCCTCGGAGTCGAAACTTGAGAACTTGTAGAAGCCGCACTTGCGCGCACGTAGTAACCCATCCCAGCAGTCCTTCACAGACAGGTCGTGTGTGCTCTTTGTCCAAGTTGCATCGCGATATGGACGCAGGTGTCTCTGGCTGATCTCCGAGAAGACCTGCATGGCCACGTCGGGGCGAGCGTTCAGGTGAAGACAGAGGAAGGAACCAAGCATGAAGACGGCATTGGTGATGTCTCCAGGAGCATCCGGAACCGCAAAAACGATCTTCTTACCCGAAAGCGTTTTGCTCAAAAGGTGATCTTTGAAGACCTTGCAGTAGTGGTGCACTGCAGCTATGTTCATTGGGCCGAAATCCGCGCAGAACGGAACATATGCGTATTTCTTGTTCATGTGTATCCATCTTTCATCGTGAGATCTGACTGCTCCACTGATGGCAAGATAGAGCCTTCCCTGTAGCACTTCAAGCTTCCCCGCCTTGAACACTTCCCTTGTACGCAAAACGAACTCCTCGTCGGATCCTTCGACTTTCATTGCATACTTCCTTCTACCGGAGGCGCTACTAACACATCTTCTTGCAGGCTGGTCAAAGTTGCTCAGCTGTTTTCGTCTCATCGCAGTATGAGCCAGCGCAGTCTCGATCGGGCTTGCATGGCGGGCAGAGCTTCCTGCGGTCACTGCCATGGTGTCCTGTGAGACCGGCGGAGAGCTCGGGGGTTATAGAACGGGAGGTAGCTCAAACGTCTATATTTTGCAACGGTTCGTACTGTTCCCCTACTCTAAAATGACTTATTGACTTCACGTCAACTTCGCTGATACCAGTACCCCTTCGACGGACAACAACAGGTAAACATACTAGCAGATAAGTTGGTTCAAAGGGGGGTGGGGGGTTTATTTGGGGGTGGTATCTGATTTCAATTTTTGGGCCATATATTCCCCTGTAAAGTGAGGCGCATCGAACAATCTTGAGATAAAGGTGGGTGGGTGGGCAACAATCGATCATGAGATTTATTGGGCGGTGGCACCGTCAGGGTAGTGTATGGTTGGGTAGGGTAGTCTGAATTCATACACGATTCCGAGAAGGTCAGCAATGCACTACCCGCTCTTTGTCCTGATTATGAGGGGGTGGGTGCCATTTGTCCGACGATATTCAACCTAGCCACGATTGCGAGAATTATTCGAAAAGATCTGTTTTGGATTTTCAATGCTGTGCTCCTATAAGAGGATGACATTCCCACGGGGAGCACATGTCCACGGTTGGGGTTCGAAGGATAAGAGACTTTTTAATGATTATATAGTAAATTGCTGCTGTGTGACCATATTTATTGAATTTTCCATTAAAATTCAATGAGAAACTGTCAACATCTCTATCCCGTGCAACGGAGTTGGTGCACCTCCTAAAATAGGCCAGCCGCGAAAGGGAGTCGAGTAGTAAACTTTCCCGTCCAGCGACTGTTCAGATCAAGGGACATACCTCCGGGAGTCCGACCCGAAAGCGATTCGAAATTGAGATTGAGACTGATCTTTTTTACTCCGAGTCAATCTGAGCGCCGCTGAGAGGCCTCCTCACACCGTGCCGCAGTGCCGGCGGGGCCCGGCCGGCCGAGTTCGGAGTTCAGTACGGCCGTACTAACGGTGGCCCCCGGGCCCCGGCGGGCGGCGGCCAGCGATCCGATCCGATGATCGGATCCCGAGTCCTGCCCAGTAGACGGTCGCCCCGCCGGGGCCCGGCCCGGCCTCTCAGTGATTCAATGTGATAGAGCCCGGCTAGCCTAGGCGGCCGGTTCACTCGCCGCCCATGACTGCGGGCCCGCGGCGGCGGCTCGAAGCCGGCGCCCGGCCCGGCGGAGTCCGAGACCGGCCGACCGCCGGGGCGCCCGGGCCCGCCGCGGGCTGGGCCGGCGCGTGATCGGACGGGCCACGGTGTGACCGTACACGGCCACTGAGATGTTCTTTACTCAAAGTTACTATCAAGTTTAAAAATCAGTACGAGGACAATCAGGAGAGTACGGTCCGAGGAGGCTTGACCCTGACACTATCGCACGGTGACTGGCAGGCCCTGAGGGGCCCGGCGCCGGGGCCAAACGGGCCGTGCGGCGGCGAGCGGCGAGAAAACTTGAAAGACAGCGAGAACCAAACTTGCCACTCACCCAATCCTGCCGCCGCGTGCAGACTGCTGGCCCACAAACGCCATGTCAGCCGCCGAAGGACGGCGCCTGGCCCGGAATCGGAGACGCATACCGTGGAATGCACCCGCGACTCTCACTGGCAGCGACCGTACAGCGCGGCCTAGTAGGATCGGACAGGGAGGCCTTGAGCCGCTGAGCTGAACCAAGAGTCCTGGACCGGATGCGTTTGCAAGTCGGATCACCTGAGACGTCTTGGCCGGCGGCCCCCGAACTCTCAGATCGGTCAGTGCCTTCTCAGTGCCAACTCGTATCCGACTCCTGACCCCACCCGAAAGGACCGGCTCAGCCTCGGCAACCGTCAAATGTGCGAGGATCTTGTACTTGTAGCTTTGTCGCCGTGACTCGCACCGTAGCTCTCCCGGGCCCACTCACTCAAGAGAACCCACGAGGCCCGGCCCTCAGTATCTCGGAGCGCCGGGTCTAGTCAGTGCCGCAGGCTCAAATCAGTCAACCAGTGCCGGCACTGAGCATAGCTCAGCTGCTTCCGATTCTGTCACACTGGCCCGGCCCGGTTGCAGTACCAGTTCACCCGGCAGTCTGAAGAGCCATGATGGGCCTTCGGCGACCGGGCTCGACCGTCGGACTCACGGTGCCAGTCTGCGCCCGGCGTTGACCACTGTCCAGTACGGTCAATACGGATCTGACTGCCTCCCGGTGATCAAAGCAAGTCTAAGAGCCGTCAAGGTTTCTGACTGTCACTCCATTCCTCGATCGACTGATGTGTAGTAAGAAGTCATTCATCGCGAGGGCGAGGCAGGAAGAGACTGGTAACCTGCAAGGCGCGGACTGTGTCCTCAATCAACGCCACGAGTTCCCTGCTCTGTCTGACGTCCTCGCAAGAAGCCAGCGCCTGGTGTTGCATTGAGAAAATAGCGATAACAAGAGAGGAGAGGGAGGGAGAGGGAGGGGATGGGAGGGAGAGAGAGGAGGTGGTGGACGGAGATGAAAAAAAAGAGAGGTAGCAAGAAATAAGGAAGAGGAGAAGAAGGAGACGAGTGAATGAAGGAGAAGGAAAAGGACTAGATGTGAAAGGGAAGAACGCAAACAGAACCAAGAGAGGTCTGAAGAATGAACGAGGGTAGTGATGGCAAGAAGACCAGACAAGATGCCTAAGGGGGTTGAATCGGACACGAGGGGGAAAATGAAACGTGGAAGCCACGCAGATGGAGGGGAAGGAGGGAAAGAAGGGGAGAGGAAAGAAGAGAAGATAGGAAAATCCTTGCCTCAGAGGAGGAGTAGATCTTTCCTAACAGAGCCTTGCGGGCGTTGCTGGCGATAGTCTTCTCGTCAGGAAGAAGCTTCGACTACCACATCTCATATTACTCGTGCTTTCTTCTAAACAAGGTTAACCAACCTGTAAAGCAGCCAGGTGAACTTGAGAGGACTCGTTGCTGCTGTGAAGCGAGGACCTGAGACAAGAGTGGGGATCAGGCATGCCCGTTGTGGTTTGAAAGTTTCAACTTCGTATCATGAGACGGCTGCTCTGCCTTCATCTCAGCATCTCCTGTCACGTCTCCTCGTGAGCTCTATGGTTGGCTGCTGACATCATTTACCTTTCTTGGCTGATTCCCGGGCACCAGCGAGATTTTGCTGCTATAGTAGGAAGCAAGGAGAGTAAATATCAGTTTCCTCCTTCCTAAAGATCTTCGTCGACCTGAGGAGCTCCTTGTGATGGCTTGCCAACATACCCGCACATCTCGGAGTTCACACAGTGCTGCACGTTGGGCTCACCACTCGATCGTTGCATTGATGAGAACCTTGATAGAAGTCTTCGGATCGAGCATGAGCGGGACAAGGCAACCGTCTTGCGGGCAGGTCTCGCCCAACAAAGTCCAACCTGCATCAGACGCTTTGAACACAGGCTCCCCCCATCGACCTCGGTACCTTGCAGAAGCTTCTGAGCAATGGCGTTGCTTGCTTTGTTGGAATCCGTCTTTGAACGGGTCAGGTCGAGAGTGGCAACAAGATGAGAAACCTTGGGCACAGTCATGGATGAAGACGAGGAGAGTTCTTGAACAAGTTCAGATGGGGTCGGGCAAGAAACCGTAGAGAAATTCAAGGTTACCTGGCCTATAGCAACACAATCGTCAAAAGAAAGAGTCGAGGGAAGGGATGAGGAACAGGAGAGAATGAGGAGGAGCGCATGTGACATACGCGAAAGAGAATCTAGGAGCAGGTGCTTAATCCGAAGACAGGTTGAGGAGAAGCAAGGCGAGAAAACGAGGGGTGAAGATAAGGAACAAGGAACCAAACATGAGAGAAGGCGAAGAAGGCGGAAAGCAGGCAGGTCACAAAGAACAGAGGAGTCTAATCACCTTGTTGTTTCTTCCCTCTTTGCTGAAAGCGTGGTGGTGTCTTGCTTACTTGTTCCAGCCGCGTGCTGAGTTTGATCTTTCATTTCTTTCTTTCCTTCCTTGACTTCTTCTGCACTTTGACATCACCAACACTCAGTCTTAGGTCAAGGGTCCAACCTTTCTCCGGCGCATCAGGGGAGTCTTTCTTGATGTGGACATTGCATGCAACACAAAAGAGCTCTCCCTTCCTGTCCAGGAGTGGTTCAACAGAATTGTCTATTTCACTGCTACTGCCCAACCTGCTCCTTACGAGCGGCGTGTAGACACACTGTGGGCACGCGTCTCCCTGAGGTGACTTATCACGCAGTGATAGCTGACGGGTGGAGGAACAACCCCTAGTTGACAGGGGAAGAGTGTGGGTGTGTGAGAGTGTGGGGGTGGGGGTTGATGGGTATGTAGGTGTGGAAGGGAGGGCGGGGAAGGAGTAGGAGCAGAAGTTGGAATTGGAGTAGGAATAAGAGCAGAAGTGGGATTACACGTTAAGGGGTAGGTGCAGGAGTAGAAATAAAAGTAGGAGTGGGAGTGGGAGTGGGAGTGGGAGTGGGAGTAGGAGGAGGAGAAAAAGGGGAAGGGGTGGAAGGGGGCAGGAGGAGGAGGAGAGGAGGAGGAGGAGAGGAGGAGGAGGAGAGGAGTGGCTGCTGAGACGAGCCATGGAGGAGGAGGAGGAGATAGCAGGGACGGGAGGGTCTCAAAATTAACACTGGGAAGAAAGCAGCTCAGTGAGGGCTAGGAGAGTTTTCTGTTTACAACCTT